>NC_068946.1:10365375-10537408 GCF_026419915.1 Harpia harpyja | reverse complement strand
AGCCTCTTGCCGAAAAGGCAAACGTTGGCTCCTTCTCCCACAGGGAAGGGCCCAGCCCCTGAAAGCTCTTGCTGCTCTTCACGGTGCCTTGGCGCCCTATGTACTAGGCACAACAGCACTGGGGATCTGTGCTTTCCCAGAGAAGCAACATCTCATGGCGCTCGGACGCGGCAGAGCCTCTTGCCGAAAAGGCAAACGTCCGGCTCCTTCTCCCACAGGGAAGGGCCCAACCCTGAAAGCTGTTGCTGCTCTTCACGGTGCCTTGGCGCCCTATCTACAGGCACAACAGCACTGGGGATCTGGGGCTTTCCCAGAGACGCAACATCTCATGGCGCTCGGCCACGGGCAGAGCCTCTTGCCGAAAAGGCAAACGTCCGGGCTCCTTCTCCCACTGGGAAGGGCCCAGCCCTGAAAGCTGTTGCTGCTCTTCACGGTGCCTTGGCACCCTATCTACAGGCACAACAGCACTGGGGATCTGGGCTTTCCAGAGACGCAACATCTCATGGCGCTCGGCCACGGCAGAGCCTCTTGCCGAAAAGGCAAACGTCCGGCTCCTTCTGCCACATGGAAAGACCCAGCCCCTGAAAGCTGTTGCTGCTCTTCACGGTGCCTTGGTGCCCTATCTACAGGCACAACAGCACTGGGGATCTGTGCTTTCCCAGAGACGCAACATCTCATGGCGCTCGGCCGCGGGCAGAGCCTCTTGCCGAAAAGGCAAACGTCCAGCTCCATCTCCGACTGGGAAGGGCCCAGCCCTGAAAGCTCTTGCTGATATTCACCTAACCTTGGTGCCCTATGTACTAGGCACAAGAGCACTGGGGATCTGGGCTTTCCCTGAGAAGCAACATCTCATGGCGCTCGGGCCGCGGCAGAGCCTCTTGCCGAAAAGGCAAACGTTGGCTCCTTCTCCCACAGGGAAGGGCCCAGCCCTGAAAGCTGTTGCTGCTCTTCACGGTGCCTTGGCGCCCTATCTACAGGCACAACAGCACTGGGGATCTGGGCTTTCCCAGAGACGCAACATCTCATGGCGCTCGGCCGCGGCAGTGCCTCTTGCCGAAAAGGCAAACGTCCGGCTCATTCTACCACAGGGAAGGGCCCAGCCCTGAAAGCTGTTGCTGCTCTTCACGGTGCCTTGGCACCCTATCTACAGGCACAACAGCACTGGGGGATTTGTGCTTTCCCAGAGACGCAACATCTCATGGCGCTCGGCCGCGGCAGAGCCTCTTGCCGAAAAGTCAAACGTTGGCTCCATCTCCCACAGGGAAGGGCCCAGCCCTGAAAGCTGTTGCTGCTCTTCACGATGCCTTGGCGCCCCTATCTACAGGCACAACAGCACTGGGGATCTGGGCTTTCCAAGAGACGCAACATCTCATGGCGCTCGGCCGCGGCAGAGGCCTCTTGCCGAAAAGGCAAACGTCCGGCTCCTTCTGCCACAGGGAAGGGCCCAGCCCTGAAAGCTGTTGCTGCTCTTCACGGTGCCTTGGCGCCCTATCTACAGGCACAATAGCCCTGGGGATCTGGGATTTCCCAGAGACGCAACATCTCATGGCGCTCGACCACGGCAGAGCCTCTTGCGGAAAAGGCAAACGTCCGGCTCCTTCTCCCACTGGGAAGGGCCCAGCCCTGAAAGCTGTTGCTGATCTTCACCTAACCTTGGTGCCCTATGTACTAGGCACAACAGCACTGGGGATCTGGGCTTTCCCAGAGAAGCAACATCTCAAGGTGCTCGGACGCGGCAGAGCCTCTTGCCGAAAAAGGCAAACGTCCGGCTCCTTCTCCCACAGGGAAGGGCCCAGCCCTGAAAGCTGTTGCTGCTCTTCACGGTGCCTTGGCGCCCTATCTACAGGCACAATAGCCCTGGGGATCTGGGATTTCCCAGAGACGCAACATCTCATGGCGCTCGACCACGGCAGAGCCTCTTGCGGAAAAGGCAAACGTCCGGCTCCTTCTCCCACTGGGAAGGGCCCAGCCCTGAAAGCTGTTGCTGCTCTTCACGGTGCCTTGGCACCCTATCTACAGGCACAACAGCACTGGGGATCTGGGCTTTCCCAGAGACGCAACATCTCATGGCGCTCGGCCGTGGCAGAGACTCTTGCCGAAAAGGGAAACGTCCGGCTCCTTTTGCCACAGGGAAGGGGCCCAGCCCTGAAAGCTGTTGCTGCTCTTCACGGTGCCTTGGCACCCTATCTACAGGCACAACAGCACTGGGGATCTGGGCTTTCCCCAGAGACGCAACATCTCATGGCGCTCGTTCGCGGCAGAGCCTCTTGCCGAAAAGGCAAACGTCCGGCTCCTTCTCCCCACAGGGAAGGGCCCAGCCCTGAAAGCTGTTGCTGATGTTCACCTAACCTTGGTGCCCCTATGTACTAGGCACAACAGCACTGGGGATTTGTGCTTTCCCAGAGACGCAACATCTCATGGCGCTCGGCCCGCGGCAGAGCCTCTTTCCGAAAAGGCAAACGTCCGGCTCATTCTGCCACAGGAGAAGGGCCCAGCCCTGAAAAGCTGTTGCTGCTCTTCACGGTGCCTTTGTGCCCTATCTACAGGCACAATAGCCCTGGGGATCTGGGCTTTCCCAGAGACGCAACATCTCATGGCGCTCGGCCGTGGCAGAGCCTCTTGCCGAAAAGGCAAACGTCCGGCTCCTTCTCCCACAGGAAGGGCCCAGCCCTGAAAGCTGTTGCTGATCTTCACCTAACCTTGGTGCCCTATGTACTAGGCACAACAGCACTGGGGATCTGTGCTTTCCCAGAGAAGCAACATCTCAGGGCGCTCGGACGCGGCAGAGCCTCTTGCCGAAAAGGCAAACGTCCGGCTCCTTCTCCCACAGGGAAGGGCCCAGCCCTGAAAGCTGTTGCTGCTCTTCACGGTTGCCTTGGCGCCCTATCTACAGGCACAATTGCCCTGGGGGATCTGGGCTTTCCCAGAGACGCAACATCTCATGGCGCGCTCGGCCACGGAAGAGCCTCTTGCCGAAAAGGCAAACGTCCGGCTCCTTCTGCCACATGGAAAACACCCAGTCCTGCAAGCTGTTGCTGCTCTTCACGGTGCCTTGGCGCCCTATCTACAGGCACAACAGCACTGGGGATCTGGGCATTCCCAGAGACGCAACATCTCATGGCGCTCGGACGCGGCAGAGCCTCTTGCGGAAAAGGCAAACGTCCGGCACCTTCTCCCACTGGGAAGGGCCTAGCCCTGAAAGCTCTTGCTGATCTTCACCTAACCTTGGTGCCCTATGTACTAGGCACAAGAGCACTGGGGATTTGGGCTTTCCCTGAGAAGCAACATCTCATGGCGCTCGGCCGTGGCAGAGCCTCTTGCCGAAAAGGCAAACGTCCGGCTCCTTCTGCCACAAGGAAGGGCCCAGCCCTGAAAGCTGTTGCTGATCTTCACCTAACCTTGGTGCCCTATGTACTAGGCACAAGAGCACTGGGGATCTGGGCTTTCCCTGAGAAGCAACATCTCATGGCGCTCGTTCGCGGCAGAGCCTCTTGCCGAAAAGGCAAACGTCCGGCTCCTTCTCCCACAGGGAAGGGCCCAGCCCTGAAGGCTCTTGCTGCTCTTCACGTTTGCCTTGGCGCCCTATCTACAGGCACAACAGCACTGGGGATCTGTGCTTTCCCCAGAGACGCAACATCTCATGGCGCTCGGCCACGGCAGAGCCTCTTGCCGAAAAGGCAAAACGTCCGGCTCCTTCTCCCACAGGGAAAAGCCCAGCCCTGAAAGCTGTTGCTGATCTTCACCTAACCTTGGTGCCCTATGTACTAGGCACAACAGCACTGGGGATCTGTGCTTTCCCAGAGAAGCAACATCTCAGGGCGCTCGGCCGCGGCAGAGCCTCTTGCCGAAAAGGCAAACGTTGGCTCCTTCTCCCACAGGGAAGGGGCCCAGCCCTGAAAGCTGTTGCTGGTCTTCACGGTGCCTTGGCGCCCTATCTACAGGCACAACAGCACTGGGGATCTGGGCTTTCCCAGAGACGCAACATCTCATGGCGCTCGGACGCGGCAGAGCCCCTTGCCGAAAAGGCAAACGTCCGGCTCATTCTGCCACAGGGAAGGGCCCAGCCCTGAAAGCTGTTGCTGCTCTTTACGGTGCCTTGGCGCCCTATCTACAGGCACAACAGCACTGGGGATCTGTGCTTTCCCAGAGACGCAACATCTCATGGCGCTCTGCCGCGGCAGAGCCTCTTGCCGAAAAGGCAAACGTCCGGCTCCTTCTGCCACAGGGAAGGGCCCAGCCCTGAAAGCTGTTGCTGATCTTCACCTAACCTTGGTGCCCTATGTACTAGGCACAACAGCACTGGGGATCTGGGCTTTCCCAGAGACGCAACATCTCATGGCGCTCGGACGCGGCAGAGCCTCTTGCCGAAAAGGCAAACGTTCCGGCTCATTCTGCCACAGGGAAGGGGCCCAGCCCTGAAAGCTGTTGCTGCTCTTCACGGTGCCTTGGCGCCCTATCTACAGGCACAATAGCCCTGGGGATCTGTGCTTTCCCAGAGGACGCAACATCTCATGGCGCTCGTTCGCGGCAGAGCCTCTTGCCGAAAAGGCAAACGTACGGCTCTGTCTCCCACAGGGAAGGGCCCAGCCCCTGAAAGCTGTTGCTGATCTTCACGGTGCCTTGGCGCCCTATGTACTAGGCACAACAGCACTGGGGATCTGTGCTTTCCCAGAGAAGCAACATCTCATGGCGCTCGGACGCGGCAGAGCCTCTTGCCGAAAAGGCAAACGTCCGGCTCCCTTCTCCCACAGGGAAGGGCCCAACCCTGAAAGCTGTTGCTGCTCTTCACGGTGCCTTGGCGCCCTATCTACAGGCACAATAGCCCTGGGGATCTGGGCTTTCCCAGAGACGCAACATCTCATGGCGCTCGGCCACGGCAGAGCCTCTTGCCGAAAAGGCAAACGTCCGGCTCCTTCTCCCACAGGGAAGGGACCAGCCCTGAAAGCTGTTGCTGCTCTTCACGGTGCCTTGGCACCCTATCTACAGGCACAACAGCACTGGGGATCTGGGCTTTCCCAGAGACGCAAGATCTCATGGCGCTCGGACGCGGCAGAGCCTCTTGCCGAAAAGGCAAACGTCCGGCTCCTTCTGCCACATGGAAAGACCCAGCCCTGAAAGCTGTTGCTGCTCTTCACGGTGCCTTGGTGCCCTATCTACAGGCACAACAGCACTGGGGATCTGTGCTTTCCCAGAGACGCAACATCTCATGGCGCTCGGGCCCGCGGCAGAGCCTCTTGCCGAAAAGGCAAACGTCCGGCTCCATCTCCGACTGGGAAGGGCCCAGCCCTGAAAGCTCTTGCTGATCTTCACCTAACCTTGGTGCCCTATGTACTAGGCACAAGAGCACTGGGGATCTGGGCTTTCCCCTGAGAAGCAACATCTCATGGCGCTCGGCCGTGGCAGAGCCTCTTGCCGAAAAAGGCAAACGTTGGCTCCTTCTCCCACAGGGAAGGGCCCAGCCCTGAAAGCTGTTGCTGGTCTTCACGGTGCTTGGCGCCCTATCTACAGGCACAACAGCACTGGGGATCTGTGCTTTCCCAGAGACGCAACATCTCATGGCGCTCTGCCGCGGCAGAGCCTCTTGCCGAAAAGGCAAACGTCCGGCTCATTCTACCACTGGGAAGGGCCCAGCCCTGAAAGCTGTTGCTGCTCTTCACGGTGCCTTGGCGCCCTATCTACAGGCACAACAGCACTGGGGATCTGGGCTTTCCCAGAGACGCAACATCTCATGGCGCTCGTTCGCGACAGAGCCTCTTGCCGAAAAGGCAAACGTCCGGCTCCTTCTCCCACAGGGAAGGGCCCAGCCCTGAAAGCTGTTGCTGATCTTCACCTAACCTTGGTGCCCTATGTACTAGGCACAACAGCACTGGGGGATCTGTGCTTTCCCAGAGAAGCAACATCTCAGGGCGCTCGGACGCGGGCAGAGCCTCTTGCCGAAAAGGCAAACGTCCGGCTCCTTCTCCCACAGGGAAGGGCCCAGCCCTGAAAGCTGTTGCTGCTCTTCACGGTGCCTTGGCGCCCTATCTACAGGCACAATTGCCCTGGGGATCTGGGCTTTCCCAGAGACGCAACATCTCATGGCGCTCGGCCACGGAAGAGCCTCTTGCCGAAAAGGCAAACGTCCGTCTCCTTCTGCCACATGGAAACACCCAGTCCTGAAAGCTGTTGCTGCTCTTCACGGTGCCTTGGCGCCCTATCTACAGGCACAACAGCACTGGGGGATCTGGGCATTCCCAGAGACGCAACATCTCATGGCGCTCGGACGCGGCAGAGCCTCTTGCGGAAAAGGCAAACGTCCGGCACCTTCTCCCACTGGGAAGGGCCTAGCCCTGAAAGCTCTTGCTGATCTTCACCTAACCTTGGTGCCCTATGTACTAGGCACAAGAGCACTGGGGGATTTGGGCTTTCCCTGAGAAGCAACATCTCATGGCGCTCGGCCGTGGCAGAGCCTCTTGCCGAAAAGGCAAACGTCCGGCTCCTTCTGCCACAAGGAAAGGGCCCAGCCCTGAAAGCTGTTGCTGATCTTCACCTAACCTTGGTGCCCTATGTACTAGGCACAAGAGCACTGGGGATCTGGGCTTTCCCTGAGAAGCAACATCTCATGGCGCTCGTTCGCGGCAGAGCCTCTTGCCGAAAAGGCAAACGTCCGGCTCCTTCTCCCACAGGGAAGGGCCCAGCCCTGAAGGCTCTTGCTGCTCTTCACGTTGCCTTGGCGCCCTATCTACAGGCACAACAGCACTGGGGATCTGTGCTTTCCCAGAGACGCAACATCTCATGGCGCTCGGCCACGGCAGAGCCTCTTGCCGAAAAGGCAAACGTCCGGCTCCTTCTCCCACAGGGAAAAGCCCAGCCCTGAAAGCTGTTGCTGATCTTCACCTAACCTTGGTGCCCTATGTACTAGGCACAACAGCACTGGGGATCTGTGCTTTCCCAGAGAAGCAACATCTCAGGGCGCTCGGCCGCGGCAGAGCCTCTTGCCGAAAAAGGCAAACGTTGGCTCCTTCTCCCACAGGGAAGGGCCCAGCCCTGAAAGCTGTTGCTGGTCTTCACGGTGCCTTGGCGCCCTATCTACAGGCACAACAGCACTGGGGATCTGGGCTTTCCCAGAGACGCAACATCTCATGGCGCTCGGACGATCTCATGGCGCTCGGACGCGGCAGAGCCCCTTGCCGAAAAGGCAAACGTCCGGCTCATTCTGCCACAGGGAAGGGCCCAGCCCTGAAAGCTGTTGCTGCTCTTTACGGTGCCTTGGCGCCCTATCTACAGGCACAACAGCACTGGGGATCTGTGCTTTCCCAGAGACGCAACATCTCATGGCGCTCTGCCGCGGCAGAGCCTCTTGCCGAAAAGGCAAACGTCCGGCTCCTTCTGCCACAGGGAAGGGCCCAGCCCTGAAAGCTGTTGCTGATCTTCACGGTGCCTTGGCGCCCTATGTACTAGGCACAACAGCACTGGGGATCTGTGCTTTCCCAGAGAAGCAACATCTCATGGCGCTCGGAACGCGGCAGAGCCTCTTGCCGAAAAGGCAAACGTCCGGCTCCTTCTCCCACAGGGAAGGGCCCAACCCTGAAAGCTGTTGCTGCTCTTCACGGTGCCTTGGCGCCCTATCTACAGGCACAATAGCCCTGGGGATCTGGGCTTTCCCAGAGACGCAACATCTCATGGCGCTCGGCCACGGCAGAGCCTCTTGCCGAAAAGGCAAACGTCCGGCTCCTTCTCCCACAGGGAAGGGACCAGCCCTGAAAGCTGTTGCTGCTCTTCACGGTGCCTTGGCACCCTATCTACAGGCACAACAGCACTGGGGATCTGGGCTTTCCCAGAGACGCAAGATCTCATGGCGCTCGGACGCGGCAGAGCCTCTTGCCGAAAAGGCAAACGTCCGGCTCCTTCTGCCACATGGAAAGACCCAGCCCTGAAAGCTGTTGCTGCTCTTCACGGTGCCTTGGTGCCCTATCTACAGGCACAACAGCACTGGGGATCTGTGCTTTCCCAGAGACGCAACATCTCATGGCGCTCTGCCGCGGCAGAGCCTCTTGCCGAAAAGGCAAACGTCCGGCTCCTTCTGCCACAGGGAAGGGCCCAGCCCTGAAAGCTGTTGCTGATCTTCACGGTGCCTTGGCGCCCTATGTACTAGGCACAACAGCACTGGGGATCTGGGCTTTCCCAGAGACGCAACATCTCATGGCGCTCGGACGCGGCAGAGCCTCTTGCCGAAAAGGCAAACGTCCGGCTCCTTCTCCCACAGGGAAGGGCCCAACCCTGAAAGCTGTTGCTGCTCTTCACGGTGCCTTGGCGCCCTATCTACAGGCACAATAGCCCTGGGGATCTGGGCTTTCCCAGAGACGCAACATCTCATGGCGCTCGGCCACGGCAGAGCCTCTTGCCGAAAAGGCAAACGTCCGGCTCCTTCTCCCACAGGGAAGGGACCAGCCCTGAAAGCTGTGGCTGCTCTTCACGGTGCCTTGGCACCCTATCTACAGGCACAACAGCACTGGGGATCTGGGCTTTCCCAGAGACGCAAGATCTCATGGCGCTCGGACGCGGCAGAGCCTCTTGCCGAAAAGGCAAACGTCCGGCTCCTTCTGCCACATGGAAAGACCCAGCCCTGAAAGCTGTTGCTGCTCTTCACGGTGCCTTGGTGCCCTATCTACAGGCACAACAGCACTGGGGATCTGTGCTTTCCCAGAGACGCAACATCTCATGGCGCTCGGCCGCGGCAGAGCCTCTTGCCGAAAAGGCAAACGTCCGGCTCCATCTCCGACTGGGAAGGGCCCAGCCCTGAAAGCTCTTGCTGATCTTCACCTAACCTTGGTGCCCTATGTACTAGGCACAAGAGCACTGGGGATCTGGGCTTTCCCTGAGAAGCAACATCTCATGGCGCTCGGCCGTGGCAGAGCCTCTTGCCGAAAAGGCAAACGTTGGCTCCTTCTCCCACAGGGAAGGGCCCAGCCCTGAAAGCTGTTGCTGGTCTTCACGGTGCCTTGGCGCCCTATCTACAGGCACAACAGCACTGGGGATCTGTGCTTTCCCAGAGACGCAACATCTCATGGCGCTCTGCCGCGGCAGAGCCTCTTGCCGAAAAGGCAAACGTCCGGCTCCTTCTCCCACTGGGAAGGGCCCAGCCCTGAAAGCTGTTGCTGCTCTTCACGGTGCCTTGGCGCCCTATCTACAGGCACAACAGCACTGGGGATCTGGGCTTTCCCAGAGACGCAACATCTCATGGCGCTCGTTCGCGACAGAGCCTCTTGCCGAAAAGGCAAACGTCCGGCTCCTTCTCCCACAGGGAAGGGCCCAGCCCTGAAAGCTGTTGCTGATCTTCACCTAACCTTGGTGCCCTATGTACTAGGCACAACAGCACTGGGGATCTGGGCTTTCCCAGAGACGCAACATCTCATGGCGCTCGGCCGCGGCAGAGCCTCTTGCGGAAAAGGCAAACGTCCGGCTCCTTCTCCCACTGGGAAGGGCCCAGCCCTGAAAGCTGTTGCTGCTCTTCACGGTGCCTTGGCACCCTATCTACAGGCACAATAGCCCTGGGGATCTGTGCTTTCCCAGAGACGCAACATCTCATGGCGCTCGGCCACGGCAGAGCCTCTTTCCGAAAAGGCAAACGTCCGGCTCCTTCTCCCACAGGGAAGGGCCCAGCCCTGAAAGCTGTTGCTGCTCTTCACGGTGCCTTGGCACCCTATCTACAGGCACAACAGCACTGGGGATCTGGGCTTTCCCAGAGACGCAACATCTCATGGCGCTCGTTCGCGGCAGAGCCTCTTGCCGAAAAGGCAAACGTCCGGCTCATTCTGCCACAGGGAAGGGCCCAGCCCTGAAAGCTGTTGCTGCTCTTCACGGTGCCTTGGCACCCTATCTACAGGCACAACAGCACTGGGGATCTGGGCTTTCCCAGAGACGCAACATCTCATGGCGCTCGTTCGCGGCAGAGCCTCTTGCCGAAAAGGCAAACGTCCGGCTCCTTCTCCCACAGGGAAGGGCCCAGCCCTGAAAGCTGTTGCTGATGTTCACCTAACCTTGGTGCCCTATGTACTAGGCACAACAGCACTGGGGATTTGTGCTTTCCCAGAGACGCAACATCTCATGGCGCTCGGCCGCGGCAGAGCCTCTTGCCGAAAAGGCAAACGTCCGGCTCATTCTGCCACAGGGAAGGGCCCAGCCCTGAAAGCTGTTGCTGCTCTTCACGGTGCCTTTGTGCCCTATCTACAGGCACAATAACCCTGGGGATCTGGGCTTTCCCAGAGACGCAACATCTCATGGCGCTCGGCCGTGGCAGAGCCTCTTGCCGAAAAGGCAAACGTCCGGCTCCTTCTCCCACAGGGAAGGGCCCAGCCCTGAAAGCTGTTGCTGATCTTCACCTAACCTTGGTGCCCTATGTACTAGGCACAACAGCACTGGGGATCTGTGCTTTCCCAGAGAAGCAACATCTCAGGGCGCTCGGACGCGGCAGAGCCTCTTGCCGAAAAGGCAAACGTCCGGCTCCTTCTCCCACAGGGAAGGGCCCAGCCCTGAAAGCTGTTGCTGCTCTTCACGGTGCCTTGGCGCCCTATCTACAGGCACAATTGCCCTGGGGATCTGGGCTTTCCCAGAGACGCAACATCTCATGGCGCTCGGCCACGGAAGAGCCTCTTGCCGAAAAGGCAAACGTCCGGCTCCTTCTGCCACATGGAAACACCCAGTCCTGAAAGCTGTTGCTGCTCTTCACGGTGCCTTGGCGCCCTATCTACAGGCACAACAGCACTGGGGATCTGGGCATTCCCAGAGACGCAACATCTCATGGCGCTCGGACGCGGCAGAGCCTCTTGCGGAAAAGGCAAACGTCCGGCACCTTCTCCCACTGGGAAGGGCCTAGCCCTGAAAGCTCTTGCTGATCTTCACCTAACCTTGGTGCCCTATGTACTAGGCACAAGAGCACTGGGGATTTGGGCTTTCCCTGAGAAGCAACATCTCATGGCGCTCGGCCGTGGCAGAGCCTCTTGCCGAAAAGGCAAACGTCCGGCTCCTTCTGCCACAAGGAAGGGCCCAGCCCTGAAAGCTGTTGCTGATCTTCACCTAACCTTGGTGCCCTATGTACTAGGCACAAGAGCACTGGGGATCTGGGCTTTCCCTGAGAAGCAACATCTCATGGCGCTCGTTCGCGGCAGAGCCTCTTGCCGAAAAGGCAAACGTCCGGCTCCTTCTCCCACAGGGAAGGGCCCAGCCCTGAAGGCTCTTGCTGCTCTTCACGTTGCCTTGGCGCCCTATCTACAGGCACAACAGCACTGGGGATCTGTGCTTTCCCAGAGAAGCAACATCTCATGGCGCTCGGCCACGGCAGAGCCTCTTGCCGAAAAGGCAAACGTCCGGCTCCTTCTCCCACAGGGAAAAGCCCAGCCCTGAAAGCTGTTGCTGATCTTCACCTAACCTTGGTGCCCTATGTACTAGGCACAACAGCACTGGGGATCTGTGCTTTCCCAGAGAAGCAACATCTCAGGGCGCTCGGCCGCGGCAGAGCCTCTTGCCGAAAAGGCAAACGTCCGAATCCTTCTCCCACTGGGAAGGGCCCAGCCCTGAAAGCTGTTGCTGCTCTTCACGGTGCCTTGGCGCCCTATCTACAGGCACAACAGCCCTGGGGATCTGGGCTTTCCCAGAGACGCAACATCTCATGGCGCTCGGACGCGGCAGAGCCCCTTGCCGAAAAGGCAAACGTCCGGCTCTGTCTCCCACAGGGAAGGGCCCAGCCCTGAAAGCTGTTGCTGATCTTCACGGTGCCTTGGCGCCCTATGTACTAGGCACAACAGCACTGGGGATCTGTGCTTTCCCAGAGAAGCAACATCTCATGGCGCTCGGACGCGGCAGAGCCTCTTGCCGAAAAGGCAAACGTCCGGCTCCTTCTCCCACAGGGAAGGGCCCAACCCTGAAAGCTGTTGCTGCTCTTCACGGTGCCTTGGCGCCCTATCTACAGGCACAATAGCCCTGGGGATCTGGGCTTTCCCAGAGACGCAACATCTCATGGCGCTCGGCCACGGCAGAGCCTCTTGCCGAAAAGGCAAACGTCCGGCTCCTTCTCCCACAGGGAAGGGACCAGCCCTGAAAGCTGTTGCTGCTCTTCACGGTGCCTTGGCACCCTATCTACAGGCACAACAGCACTGGGGATCTGGGCTTTCCCAGAGACGCAACATCTCATGGCGCTCGGACGCGGCAGAGCCTCTTGCCGAAAAGGCAAACGTCCGGCTCCTTCTGCCACATGGAAAGACCCAGCCCTGAAAGCTGTTGCTGCTCTTCACGGTGCCTTGGTGCCCTATCTACAGGCACAACAGCACTGGGGATCTGTGCTTTCCCAGAGACGCAACATCTCATGGCGCTCGGCCGCGGCAGAGCCTCTTGCCGAAAAGGCAAACGTCCGGCTCCATCTCCGACTGGGAAGGGCCCAGCCCTGAAAGCTCTTGCTGATCTTCACCTAACCTTGGTGCCCTATGTACTAGGCACAAGAGCACTGGGGATCTGGGCTTTCCCTGAGAAGCAACATCTCATGGCGCTCGGCCGTGGCAGAGCCTCTTGCCGAAAAGGCAAACGTTGGCTCCTTCTCCCACAGGGAAGGGCCCAGCCCTGAAAGCTGTTGCTGGTCTTCACGGTGCCTTGGCGCCCTATCTACAGGCACAACAGCACTGGGGATCTGTGCTTTCCCAGAGACGCAACATCTCATGGCGCTCTGCCGCGGCAGAGCCTCTTGCCGAAAAGGCAAACGTCCGGCTCATTCTACCACTGGGAAGGGCCCAGCCCTGAAAGCTGTTGCTGCTCTTCACGGTGCCTTGGCGCCCTATCTACAGGCACAACAGCACTGGGGATCTGGGCTTTCCCAGAGACGCAACATCTCATGGCGCTCGTTCGCGACAGAGCCTCTTGCCGAAAAGGCAAACGTCCGGCTCCTTCTCCCACAGGGAAGGGCCCAGCCCTGAAAGCTGTTGCTGATCTTCACCTAACCTTGGTGCCCTATGTACTAGGCACAACAGCACTGGGGATCTGGGCTTTCCCAGAGACGCAACATCTCATGGCGCTCGGCCGCGGCAGAGCCTCTTGCCGAAAAGGCAAACGTCCGAATCCTTCTCCCACAGGGAAGGGCCCAGCCCTGAAAGCTGTTGCTGCTCTTCACGGTGCCTTGGCGCCCTATCTACAGGCACAATAGCCCTGGGGATCTGTGCTTTCCCAGAGACGCAACATCTCATGGCGCTCGGCCACGGCAGAGCCTTTTCCGAAAAGGCAAACGTCCGGCTCCTTCTCCCACAGGGAAGGGCCCAGCCCTGAAAGCTGTTGCTGCTCTTCACGGTGCCTTGGCACCCTATCTACAGGCACAACAGCACTGGGGATCTGGGCTTTCCCAGAGACGCAACATCTCATGGCGCTCGGCCGCGGCAGAGCCTCTTGCCGAAAAGGCAAACGTCCGGCTCCTTCTGCCACATGGAAAGACCCAGCCCTGAAAGCTGTTGCTGCTCTTCACGGTGCCTTGGTGCCCTATCTACAGGCACAACAGCACTGGGGATCTGTGCTTTCCCAGAGACGCAACATCTCATGGCGCTCGGCCGCGGCAGAGCCTCTTGCCGAAAAGGCAAACGTCCGGCTCCATCTCCGACTGGGAAGGGCCCAGCCCTGAAAGCTCTTGCTGATCTTCACCTAACCTTGGTGCCCTATGTACTAGGCACAAGAGCACTGGGGATCTGGGCTTTCCCTGAGAAGCAACATCTCATGGCGCTCGGCCGCGGCAGAGCCTCTTGCCGAAAAGGCAAACGTTGGCTCCTTCTCCCACAGGGAAGGGCCCAGCCCTGAAAGCTGTTGCTGATCTTCACCTAACCTTGGTGCCCTATGTACTAGGCACAACAGCACTGGGGATCTGGGCTTTCCCAGAGACGCAACATCTCATGGCGCTCGGCCGCGGCAGAGCCTCTTGCCGAAAAGGCAAACGTCCGAATCCTTCTCCCACTGGGAAGGGCCCAGCCCTGAAAGCTGTTGCTGCTCTTCACGGTGCCTTGGCGCCCTATCTACAGGCACAATAGCCCTGGGGATCTGTGCTTTCCCAGAGACGCAACATCTCATGGCGCTCGGCCACGGCAGAGCCTCTTTCCGAAAAGGCAAACGTCCGGCTCCTTCTCCCACAGGGAAGGGCCCAGCCCTGAAAGCTGTTGCTGCTCTTCACGGTGCCTTGGCACCCTATCTACAGGCACAACAGCACTGGGGATCTGGGCTTTCCCAGAGACGCAACATCTCATGGCGCTCGGCCGCGGCAGAGCCTCTTGCCGAAAAGGCAAACGTCCGGCTCCTTCTGCCACATGGAAAGACCCAGCCCTGAAAGCTGTTGCTGCTCTTCACGGTGCCTTGGCGCCCTATCTACAGGCACAACAGCACTGGGGATCTGGGCATTCCCAGAGACGCAACATCTCATGGCGCTCGGCCGTGGCAGAGCCTCTTGCGGAAAAGGCAAACTTCCGGCTCCTTCTCCCACTGGGAAGGGCCTAGCCCTGAAAGCTCTTGCTGATCTTCACCTAACCTTGGTGCCCTATGTACTAGGCACAAGAGCACTGGGGATCTGGGCTTTCCCTGAGAAGCAACATCTCATGGCGCTCGTTCGCGGCAGAGCCTCTTGCCGAAAAGGCAAACGTCCGGCTCATTCTGCCACAGGGAAGGGCCCAGCCCTGAAAGCTGTTGCTGGTCTTCACGGTGCCTTGGCACCCTATCTACAGGCACAACAGCACTGGGGATCTGAGCTTTCCCAGAGACGCAACATCTCATGGCGCTCGGCCACGGCAGAGCCTCTTGCCGAAAAGGCAAACGTCCGGCTCATTCTGCCACTGGGAAGGGCCCAGCCCTGAAAGCTGTTGCTGCTCTTCACGGTGCCTTGGCGCCCTATCTACAGGCACAACAGCACTGGGGATCTGGGCTTTCCCAGAGACGCAACATCTCATGGCGCTCGTTCGCGGCAGAGCCTCTTGCCGAAAAGGCAAACGTCCGGCTCCTTCTCCCACAGGGAAGGGCCCAGCCCTGAAAGCTGTTGCTGATCTTCACCTAACCTTGGTGCCCTATGTACTAGGCACAACAGCACTGGGGATCTGGGCTTTCCCAGAGACGCAACATCTCATGGCGCTCGGCCGCGGCAGAGCCTCTTGCCGAAAAGGCAAACGTCCGAATCCTTCTCCCACTGGGAAGGGCCCAGCCCTGAAAGCTGTTGCTGCTCTTCACGGTGCCTTGGCGCCCTATCTACAGGCACAATAGCCCTGGGGATCTGTGCTTTCCCAGAGACGCAACATCTCATGGCGCTCGGCCACGGCAGAGCCTCTTGCCGAAAAGGCAAACGTCCGGCTCCTTCTCCCACAGGGAAGGGCCCAGCCCTGAAAGCTGTTGCTGATCTTCATGGTGCCTTGGCGCCCTATGTACTAGGCACAACAGCACTGGGGATCTGTGCTTTCCCAGAGAAGCAACATCTCATGGCGCTCGGACGCGGCAGAGCCTCTTGCCGAAAAGGCAAACGTCCGGCTCCTTCTCCCACAGGGAAGGGCCCAACCCTGAAAGCTGTTGCTGCTCTTCACGGTGCCTTGGCGCCCTATCTACAGGCACAATAGCCCTGGGGATCTGGGCTTTCCCAGAGACGCAACATCTCATGGCGCTCGGCCACGGCAGAGCCTCTTGCCGAAAAGGCAAACGTCCGGCTCCTTCTCCCACTGGGAAGGGCCCAGCCCTGAAAGCTGTTGCTGCTCTTCACGGTGCCTTGGCACCCTATCTACAGGCACAACAGCACTGGGGATCTGGGCTTTCCCAGAGACGCAACATCTCATGGCGCTCGGCCGCGGCAGAGCCTCTTGCCGAAAAGGCAAACGTCCGGCTCCTTCTGCCACATGGAAAGACCCAGCCCTGAAAGCTGTTGCTGCTCTTCACGGTGCCTTGGTGCCCTATCTACAGGCACAACAGCACTGGGGATCTGTGCTTTCCCAGAGACGCAACATCTCATGGCGCTCGGCCGCGGCAGAGCCTCTTGCCGAAAAGGCAAACGTCCGGCTCCATCTCCGACTGGGAAGGGCCCAGCCCTGAAAGCTCTTGCTGATCTTCACCTAACCTTGGTGCCCTATGTACTAGGCACAAGAGCACTGGGGATCTGGGCTTTCCCTGAGAAGCAACATCTCATGGCGCTCGGCCGCGGCAGAGCCTCTTGCCGAAAAGGCAAACGTTGGCTCCTTCTCCCACAGGGAAGGGCCCAGCCCTGAAAGCTGTTGCTGCTCTTCACGGTGCCTTGGCGCCCTATGTACTAGGCACAACAGCACTGGGGATCTGTGCTTTCCCAGAGAAGCAACATCTCATGGCGCTCGGACGCGGCAGAGCCTCTTGCCGAAAAGGAAAACGTCCGGCTCCTTCTGCCACAGGGAAGGGCCCAACTCTGAAAGCTGTTGCTGCTCTTCACGGTGCCTTGGCGCCCTATCTACAGGCACAATAGCCCTGGGGATCTGGGCTTTCCCAGAGACGCAACATCTCATGGCGCTCGGCCACGGCAGAGCCTCTTGCCGAAAAGGCAAACGTCCGGCTCCTTCTCCCACAGGGAAGGGCCCAGCCCTGAAAGCTGTTGCTGCTCTTCACGGTGCCTTGGCACCCTATCTACAGGCACAACAGCACTGTGGGTCTGTGCTTTCCCAGAGACGCAACATCTCATGGCGCTCGGCCGCGGAAGAGCCTCTTGGCCGAAAAGGCAAACGTCCAGCTCCATCTCCGACTGGGAAGGGCCCAGCCCTGAAAGCTCTTGCTGATCTTCACCTTACCTTGGTGCCCTATGTACTAGGCACAAGAGCACTGGGGATCTGGGCTTTCCCTGAGAAGCAACATCTCATGGCGCTCGGCCGCGGCAGAGCCTCTTGCCGAAAAGGCAAACGTTGGCTCCTTCTCCCACAGGGAAGGGCCCAGCCCTGAAAGCTGTTGCTGCTCTTCACGGTGCCTTGGCGCCCTATCTACAGGCACAACAGCACTGGGGATCTGGGCTTTCCCAGAGACGCAACATCTCATGGCGCTCGGCCGCGGCAGTGCCTCTTGCCGAAAAGGCAAACGTCCGGCTCATTCTACCACAGGGAAGGGCCCAGCCCTGAAAGCTGTTGCTGCTCTTCACGGTGCCTTGGCACCCTATCTACAGGCACAACAGCACTGGGGATTTGTGCTTTCCCAGAGACGCAACATCTCATGGCGCTCGGCCGCGGCAGAGCCTCTTGCCGAAAAGTCAAACGTTGGCTCCATCTCCCACAGGGAAGGGCCCAGCCCTGAAAGCTGTTGCTGCTCTTCACGATGCCTTGGCGCCCTATCTACAGGCACAACAGCACTGGGGATCTGGGCTTTCCAAGAGACGCAACATCTCATGGCGCTCGGCCGTGGCAGAGCCTCTTGCCGAAAAGGCAAACGTCCGGATCCTTCTCCCACAGGGAAGGGCCCAGCCCTGAAAGCTGTTGCTGATCTTCACCTAACCTTGGTGCCCTATGTACTAGGCACAACAGCACTGGGGATCTGTGCTTTCCCAGAGAAGCAACATCTCAATGTGCTCGGACGCGGCAGAGCCTCTTGCCGAAAAGGCAAACGTCCGGCTCCTTCTGCCACTGGGAAGGGCCCAGCCCTAAAAGCTGTTGCTGCTCTTCACGGTGCCTTGGCGCCCTATCTACAGGCACAATAGCCCTGGGGATCTGGGATTTCCCAGAGACGCAACATCTCATGGCGCTCGACCACGGCAGAGCCTCTTGCCGAAAAGGCAAACGGCCGGCTCCTTCTCCCACTGGGAAGGGCCCAGCCCTGAAAGCTGTTGCTGCTCTTCACGGTGCCTTGGCACCCTATCTACAGGCACAACAGCACTGGGGATCTGGGCTTTCCCAGAGACGCAACATCTCATGGCGCTCGGCCGTGGCAGAGACTCTTGCCGAAAAGGGAAACGTCCGGCTCCTTTTGCCACAGGGAAACGCCCAGCCCTGAAAGCTGTTGCTGCTCTTCACGGTGTATTGGCACCCTATCTACAGGCACAACAGCACTGGTGATTTGTGATTTCCCAGAAACTCAACATCTCATGGCGCTCGGCCGCGGCAGAGCCTCTTGCCGAAAAGGCAAACGTCCGGCTCATTCTGCCACAGGGAAGGGCCCAGCCCTGAAAGCTGTTGCTGCTCTTCACGGTGCCTTGGCACCCTATCTACAGGCACAACAGCACTGGGGATCTGGGCTTTCCCAGAGACGCAACATCTCATGGCGCTCGGCTGTGGCAGAGCCTCTTGCCGAAAAGGCAAACGTCCGGCTCCTTCTCCCACAGGGAAGGGCCCAGCCCTGAAAGCTGTTGCTGATGTTCACCTAACCTTGGTGCCCTATGTACTAGGCACAACAGCACTGGGGATTTGTGCTTTCCCAGAGACGCAACATCTCATGGCGCTCGGCCGCGGCAGAGCCTCTTGCCGAAAAGGCAAACGTCCGGCTCATTCTGCCACAGGGAAGGGCCCAGCCCTGAAAGCTGTTGCTGCTCTTCACGGTGCCTTTGTGCCCTATCTACAGGCACAATAGCCCTGGGGATCTGGGCTTTCCCAGAGACGCAACATCTCATGGCGCTCGGCCGTGGCAGAGCCTCTTGCCGAAAAGGCAAACGTCCGGCTCCTTCTCCCACAGGGATGGGCCCAGCCCTGAAAGCTGTTGCTGATCTTCACCTAACCTTGGTGCCCTATGTACTAGGCACAACAGCACTGGGGATCTGTGCTTTCCCAGAGAAGCAACATCTCAGGGCGCTCGGACGCGGCAGAGCCTCTTGCCGAAAAGGCAAACGTCCGGCTCCTTCTCCCACAGGGAAGGGCCCAGCCCTGAAAGCTGTTGCTGCTCTTCACGGTGCCTTGGCGCCCTATCTACAGGCACAATTGCCCTGGGGATCTGGGCTTTCCCAGAGACGCAACATCTCATGGCGCTCGGCCACGGAAGAGCCTCTTGCCGAAAAGGCAAACGTCCAGCTCCTTCTCCCACTGGGAAGGGCCCAGCCCTGAAAGCTGTTGCTGCTCTTCACGGTGCCTTGGCACCCTATCTACAGGCACAACAGCACTGGGGATCTGTGCTTTCCCAGAGACGCAACATCTCATGGCGCTCGGCCGCGGCAGAGCCTCTTGCCGAAAAGGCAAACGTCCGGCTCCTTCTGCCACATGGAAACACCCAGTCCTGAAAGCTGTTGCTGCTCTTCACGGTGCCTTGGCGCCCTATCTACAGGCACAACAGCACTGGGGATCTGGGCATTCCCAGAGACGCAACATCTCATGGCGCTCGGCCGTGGCAGAGCCTCTTGCGGAAAAGGCAAACGTCCGGCACCTTCTCCCACTGGGAAGGGCCTAGCCCTGAAAGCTCTTGCTGATCTTCACCTAACCTTGGTGCCCTATGTACTAGGCACAAGAGCACTGGGGATCTGGGCTTTCCCTGAGAAGCAACATCTCATGGCGCTCGTTCGCGGCAGAGCCTCTTCCCGAAAAGGCAAACGTCCGGCTCATTCTGCCACAGGGAAGGGCCCAGCCCTGAAAGCTGTTGCTGGTCTTCACAGTGCCTTGGTGCCCTATCTACAGGCACAACAGCACTGGGGATCTGGGCTTTCCCAGAGACGCAACATCTCATGGCGCTCGTTCGCGGCAGAGCCTCTTGCCGAAAAGGCAAACGTCCGGCTCCTTCTGCCACATGGAAAGACCCAGCCCTGAAAGCTGTTGCTGCTCTTCACGGTGCCTTTGTGCCCTATCTACAGGCACAATAGCCCTGGGGATCTGGGCTTTCCCAGAGACGCAACATCTCATGGCGCTCGGCCGTGGCAGAGCCTCTTGCCGAAAAGGCAAACGTCCGGCTCCTTCTCCCACAGGGAAGGGCCCAGCCCTGAAAGCTGTTGCTGATCTTCACCTAACCTTGGTGCCCTATGTACTAGGCACAACAGCACTGGGGATCTGTGCTTTCCCAGAGAAGCAACATCTCAGGGCGCTCGGACGCGGCAGAGCCTCTTGCCGAAAAGGCAAACGTCCGGCTCCTTCTCCCACAGGGAAGGGCCCAGCCCTGAAAGCTGTTGCTGCTCTTCACGGTGCCTTGGCGCCCTATCTACAGGCACAATTGCCCTGGGGATCTGGGCTTTCCCAGAGACGCAACATCTCATGGCGCTCGGCCACGGAAGAGCCTCTTGCCGAAAAGGCAAACGTCCAGCTCCTTCTCCCACTGGGAAGGGCCCAGCCCTGAAAGCTGTTGCTGCTCTTCACGGTGCCTTGGCACCCTATCTACAGGCACAACAGCACTGGGGATCTGTGCTTTCCCAGAGACGCAACATCTCATGGCGCTCGGCCGCGGCAGAGCCTCTTGCCGAAAAGGCAAACGTCCGGCTCCTTCTGCCACATGGAAACACCCAGTCCTGAAAGCTGTTGCTGCTCTTCACGGTGCCTTGGCGCCCTATCTACAGGCACAACAGCACTGGGGATCTGGGCATTCCCAGAGACGCAACATCTCATGGCGCTCGGCCGTGGCAGAGCCTCTTGCGGAAAAGGCAAACGTCCGGCACCTTCTCCCACTGGGAAGGGCCTAGCCCTGAAAGCTCTTGCTGATCTTCACCTAACCTTGGTTCCCTATGTACTAGGCACAAGAGCACTGGGGATCTGGGCTTTCCCTGAGAAGCAACATCTCATGGCGCTCGTTCGCGGCAGAGCCTCTTCCCGAAAAGGCAAACGTCCGGCTCATTCTGCCACAGGGAAGGGCCCAGCCCTGAAAGCTGTTGCTGGTCTTCACAGTGCCTTGGTGCCCTATCTACAGGCACAACAGCACTGGGGATCTGGGCTTTCCCAGAGACGCAACATCTCATGGCGCTCGTTCGCGGCAGAGCCTCTTGCCGAAAAGGCAAACGTCCGGCTCCTTCTGCCACATGGAAAGACCCAGCCCTGAAAGCTGTTGCTGCTCTTCACGGTGCCTTGGCGCCCTATCTACAGGCACAATAGCACTGGGGATCTGGGCTTTCCCAGAGACGCAACATCTCATGGCGCTCGGCCACGGCAGAGCCTCTTGCCGAAAAGGCAAACGTCCGGCTCCTTCTCCCACTGGGAAGGGCCCAGCCCTGAAAGCTGTTGCTTATCTTCACCTAACCTTGGTGCCCTATGCACTAGGCACAACAGCACTGGGGATCTGTGCTTTCCCAGAGAAGCAACATCTCAGGGCGCTCGGCCGCGGCAGAGCCTCTTGCCGAAAAGGCAAACGTTGGCTCCTTCTCCCACAGGGAAGGGCCCAGCCCTGAAAGCTGTTGCTGGTCTTCACGGTGCCTTGGCGCCCTATCTACAGGCACAACAGCACTGGGGATCTGGGCTATCCCAGAGACGCAACATCTCATGGCGCTCAGCCGCGGCAGAGCCCCTTGCCGAATAGGCAAACGTCCGGCTCATTCTGCCACAGGGAAGGGCCCAGCCCTGAAAGCTGTTGCTGCTCTTCACGGTGCCTTGGCACCCTATCTACAGGCACAACAGCACTGGGGATCTGGGCTTTCCCAGAGACGCAACATCTCATGGCGCTCGTTCGCGGCAGAGCCTCTTGCCGAAAAGGCAAACGTCCGGCTCCTTCTCCCACAGGGAAGGGCCCAGCCCTGAAAGCTGTTGCTGATCTTCACCTAACCTTGGTGCCCTATGTACTAGGCACAACAGCACTGGGGATTTGTGCTTTCCCAGAGACGCAACATCTCATGGCGCTCGGCCGCGGCAGAGCCTCTTGCCGAAAAGTCAAACGTTGGCTCCATCTCCCACAGGGAAGGGCCCAGCCCTGAAAGCTGTTGCTGCTCTTCACGATGCCTTGGCGCCCTATCTACAGGCACAACAGCACTGGGGATCTGGGCTTTCCCAGAGACGCAACATCTCATGGCGCTCGGCCGCGGCAGAGCCTCTTGCCGAAAAGGCAAACGTCCGGCTCCTTCTGCCACAGGGAAGGGCCCAGCCCTGAAAGCTGTTGCTGCTCTTCACGGTGCCTTGGCACCCTATCTACAGGCACAATAGCCCTGGGGATCTGGGCTTTCCCAGAGACGCAACATCTCATGGCGCTCGGTCGCGGCAGACCCTCTTGCCGAAAAGGCAAACGTCCGGCTCCTTCTCCCACAGGGAAGGGCCCAGCCCTGAAAGCTGTTGCTGATGTTCACCTAACCTTGGTGCCCTATGTACTAGGCACAACAGCACTGGGGATTTGGGCTTTCCCAGAGACGCAACATCTCATGGCGCTCGTTCGCGGCAGTGCCTCTTGCCGAAAAGGCAAACGTCCGGCTCCTTCTCCCACAGGGAAGGGCCCAGCCCTGAAAGCTGTTGCTGATCTTCACCTAACCTTGGTGCCCTATGTACTAGGCACAACAGCACTGGGGATTTGTGCTTTCCCAGAGACGCAACATCTCATGGCGCTCGGCCGCGGCAGAGCCTCTTGCCGAAAAGTCAAACGTTGGCTCCATCTCCCACAGGGAAGGGCCCAGCCCTGAAAGCTGTTGCTGCTCTTCACGATGCCTTGGCGCCCTATCTACAGGCACAACAGCACTGGGGATCTGGGCTTTCCCAGAGACGCAACATCTCATGGCGCTCGGCCGCGGCAGAGCCTCTTGCCGAAAAGGCAAACGTCCGGCTCCTTCTGCCACAGGGAAGGGCCCAGCCCTGAAAGCTGTTGCTGCTCTTCACGGTGCCTTGGCGCCCTATCTACAGGCACAATAGCCCTGGGGATCTGGGCTTTCCCAGAGACGCAACATCTCATGGCGCTCGGCCGCGGCAGAGCCTCTTGCCGAAAAGGCAAACGTCCGGCTCCTTCTCCCACAGGGAAGGGCCCAGCCCTGAAAGCTGTTGCTGATCTTCACCTAACCTTGGTGCCCTATGTACTAGGCACAACAGCACTGGGGATATGGGCTTTCCCAGAGAAGCAACATCTCATGGTGCTCGGACGCGGCAGAGCCTCTTGCCGAAAAGGCAAACGTCCGGCTCCTTCTGCCACAGGGAAGGGCCCAGCCCTGAAAGGTGTTGCTGCTCTTCACGGTGCCTTGGCGCCCTATCTACAGGCACAATTGCCCTGGGGATCTGGGCTTTCCCAGAGACGCAACATCTCATGGCGCTCGGCCACGGAAGAGCCTCTTGCCGAAAAGGCAAACGTCCAGCTCCTTCTCCCACTGGGAAGGGCCCAGCCCTGAAAGCTGTTGCTGCTCTTCACGGTGCCTTGGCACCCTATCTACAGGCACAACAGCACTGGGGATCTGTGCTTTCCCAGAGACGCAACATCTCATGGCGCTCGGCCGCGGCAGAGCCTCTTGCCGAAAAGGCAAACGTCCGGCTCCTTCTGCCACATGGAAACACCCAGCCCTGAAAGCTGTTGCTGCTCTTCATGGTGCCTTGGCGCCCTATCTACAGGCACAACAGCCCTGGGGATCTGGGATTTCCCAGAGACGCAACATCTCATGGCGCTCGGCCGCGGCAGAGCCTCTTGCCGAAAAGGCAAACGTCCGGCTCCTTCTCCCACTGGGAAGGGCCCAGCCCTGAAAGCTGTTGCTGCTCTTCATGGTGCCTTGACGCCCTATCTACAGGCACAACAGCACTGGGGGTCTGGGCTTTCCCAGAGACGCAATATCTCATGGCGCTCGGCCGTGGCAGAGACTCTTGCCGAAAAGGGAAACGTCCGGCTCCTTTTGCCACAGGGAAACGCCCAGCCCTGAAAGCTGTTGCTGCTCTTCACGGTGTATTGGCACCCTATCTACAGGCACAACAGCACTGGTGATTTGTGCTTTCCCAGAGACTCAACATCTCATGGCGCTCGGCCGCGGCAGAGCCTCTTGCCGAAAAGGCAAACGTCCGGCTCCTTCTCCCACAGGGAAGGGCCCAGCCCTGAAAGCTGTTGCTGCTCTTCACGGTGCCTTGGCACCCTATCTACAGGCACAACAGCACTGGGGATCTGGGCTTTCCCAGAGACGCAACATCTCATGGCGCTCGTTCGCGGCAGAGCCTCTTGCCGAAAAGGCAAACGTCCGGCTCCTTCTCCCACAGGGAAGGGCCCAGCCCTGAAAGCTGTTGCTGATCTTCACCTAACCTTGGTGCCCTATGTACTAGGCACAACAGCACTGGGGATTTGTGCTTTCCCAGAGACGCAACATCTCATGGCGCTCGGCCGCGGCAGAGCCTCTTGCCGAAAAGTCAAACGTTGGCTCCATCTCCCACAGGGAAGGGCCCAGCCCTGAAAGCTGTTGCTGCTCTTCACGATGCCTTGGCGCCCTATCTACAGGCACAACAGCACTGGGGATCTGGGCTTTCCCAGAGACGCAACATCTCATGGCGCTCGGCCGCGGCAGAGCCTCTTGCCGAAAAGGCAAACGTCCGGCTCCTTCTGCCACAGGGAAGGGCCCAGCCCTGAAAGCTGTTGCTGCTCTTCACGGTGCCTTGGCACCCTATCTACAGGCACAATAGCCCTGGGGATCTGGGCTTTCCCAGAGACGCAACATCTCATGGCGCTCGGTCGCGGCAGACCCTCTTGCCGAAAAGGCAAACGTCCGGCTCCTTCTCCCACAGGGAAGGGCCCAGCCCTGAAAGCTGTTGCTGATGTTCACCTAACCTTGGTGCCCTATGTACTAGGCACAACAGCACTGGGGATTTGGGCTTTCCCAGAGACGCAACATCTCATGGCGCTCGTTCGCGGCAGTGCCTCTTGCCGAAAAGGCAAACGTCCGGCTCCTTCTCCCACAGGGAAGGGCCCAGCCCTGAAAGCTGTTGCTGATCTTCACCTAACCTTGGTGCCCTATGTACTAGGCACAACAGCACTGGGGATTTGTGCTTTCCCAGAGACGCAACATCTCATGGCGCTCGGCCGCGGCAGAGCCTCTTGCCGAAAAGTCAAACGTTGGCTCCATCTCCCACAGGGAAGGGCCCAGCCCTGAAAGCTGTTGCTGCTCTTCACGATGCCTTGGCGCCCTATCTACAGGCACAACAGCACTGGGGATCTGGGCTTTCCCAGAGACGCAACATCTCATGGCGCTCGGCCGCGGCAGAGCCTCTTGCCGAAAAGGCAAACGTCCGGCTCCTTCTGCCACAGGGAAGGGCCCAGCCCTGAAAGCTGTTGCTGCTCTTCACGGTGCCTTGGCGCCCTATCTACAGGCACAATAGCCCTGGGGATCTGGGCTTTCCCAGAGACGCAACATCTCATGGCGCTCGGCCGCGGCAGAGCCTCTTGCCGAAAAGGCAAACGTCCGGCTCCTTCTCCCACAGGGAAGGGCCCAGCCCTGAAAGCTGTTGCTGATCTTCACCTAACCTTGGTGCCCTATGTACTAGGCACAACAGCACTGGGGATATGGGCTTTCCCAGAGAAGCAACATCTCATGGTGCTCGGACGCGGCAGAGCCTCTTGCCGAAAAGGCAAACGTCCGGCTCCTTCTGCCACAGGGAAGGGCCCAGCCCTGAAAGGTGTTGCTGCTCTTCACGGTGCCTTGGCGCCCTATCTACAGGCACAATTGCCCTGGGGATCTGGGCTTTCCCAGAGACGCAACATCTCATGGCGCTCGGCCACGGAAGAGCCTCTTGCCGAAAAGGCAAACGTCCAGCTCCTTCTCCCACTGGGAAGGGCCCAGCCCTGAAAGCTGTTGCTGCTCTTCACGGTGCCTTGGCACCCTATCTACAGGCACAACAGCACTGGGGATCTGTGCTTTCCCAGAGACGCAACATCTCATGGCGCTCGGCCGCGGCAGAGCCTCTTGCCGAAAAGGCAAACGTCCGGCTCCTTCTGCCACATGGAAACACCCAGCCCTGAAAGCTGTTGCTGCTCTTCATGGTGCCTTGGCGCCCTATCTACAGGCACAACAGCCCTGGGGATCTGGGATTTCCCAGAGACGCAACATCTCATGGCGCTCGGCCGCGGCAGAGCCTCTTGCCGAAAAGGCAAACGTCCGGCTCCTTCTCCCACTGGGAAGGGCCCAGCCCTGAAAGCTGTTGCTGCTCTTCATGGTGCCTTGACGCCCTATCTACAGGCACAACAGCACTGGGGGTCTGGGCTTTCCCAGAGACGCAATATCTCATGGCGCTCGGCCGTGGCAGAGACTCTTGCCGAAAAGGGAAACGTCCGGCTCCTTTTGCCACAGGGAAACGCCCAGCCCTGAAAGCTGTTGCTGCTCTTCACGGTGTATTGGCACCCTATCTACAGGCACAACAGCACTGGTGATTTGTGCTTTCCCAGAGACTCAACATCTCATGGCGCTCGGCCGCGGCAGAGCCTCTTGCCGAAAAGGCAAACGTCCGGCTCCTTCTCCCACAGGGAAGGCCTCAGCCCTGAAAGCTGTTGCTGCTCTTCACGGTGCCTTGGTGCCCTATCTACAGGCACAACAGCACTGGGGATCTGTGCTTTCCCAGAGACGCAACATCTCATGGCGCTCGGCCGCGGCAGAGCCTCTTGCCGAAAAGGCAAACGTCCGGCTCCTTCTCCCACTGGGAAGGGCCCAGCCCTGAAAGCTCTTGCTGATCTTCACCTAACCTTGGTGCCCTATGTACTAGGCACAAGAGCACTGGGGATCTGGGCTTTCCCTGAGAAGCAACATCTCATGGCGCTCGTTCGCGTCAGAGCCTCTTGCCGAAAAGGCAAACGTTGGCTCCTTCTCCCACAGGGAAGGGCCCAGCCCTGAAAGCTGTTGCTGGTCTTCACGCTGCCTTGGCGCCCTATCTACAGGCACAACAGCACTGGGGATCTGGGCTTTCCCAGAGACGCAACATCTCATGGCGCTCGGCCGCGGCAGAGCCTCTTGCCGAAAAGGCAAACGTCCGGCTCCTTCTCCCACAGGGAAGGGCCCAGCCCTGAAAGCTGTTGCTGCTCTTCACGGTGCCTTGGCGCCCTATCTACAGGCACAATAGCCCTGGGGATCTGGGCTTTCCCAGAGACGCAACATCTCATGGCGCTCGTTCGCGGCAGAGCCTCTTGCCGAAAAGGCAAACGTCCGGCTCCTTCTCCCACAGGGAAGGGCCCAGCCCTGAAAGCTGTTGCTGATCTTCACCTATCCTTGGTGCCCTATCTACAGGCACAACAGCACTGGGGATCTGGGCTTTCCCAGAGAAGCAACATCTCATGGCGCTCGTTCGCGGCAGAGGCTCTTGCCGAAAAGGCAAACGTCCGGCTCCTTCTCCCACAGGGAAGGGCCCAGCCCTGAAAGCTGTTGCTGATCTTCACCTAACCTTGGTGCCCTATGTACTAGGCACAACAGCACTGGGGATTTGTGCTTTCCCAGAGACGCAACATCTCATGGCGCTCGGCCGCGGCAGAGCCTCTTGCCGAAAAGTCAAACGTTGGCTCCATCTCCCACAGGGAAGGGCCCAGCCCTGAAAGCTGTTGCTGCTCTTCACGATGCCTTGGCGCCCTATCTACAGGCACAACAGCACTGGGGATCTGGGCTTTCCCAGAGATGCAACATCTCATGGCGCTCGGCCGCGGCAGAGCCTCTTGCCGAAAAGGCAAACGTCCGGCTTCTTCTGCCACAGGGAAGGGCCCAGCCCTGAAAGCTGTTGCTGCTCTTCACGGTGCCTTGGCGCCCTATCTACAGGCACAATAGCCCTGGGGATCTGGGCTTTCCCAGAGACGCAACATCTCATGGCGCTCGTTCGCGGCAGAGCCTCTTGCCGAAAAGGCAAACGTCCGGCTCCTTCTCCCACAGGGAAGGGCCCAGCCCTGAAAGCTGTTGCTGATCTTCACCTAACCTTGGTGCCCTATGTACTAGGCACAACAGCACTGGGGATATGGGCTTTCCCAGAGAAGCAACATCTCATGGTGCTCGGCCGCGGCAGAGCCTCTTGCCGAAAAGGCAAACGTCCGGCTCCTTCTGCCACAGGGAAGGGCCCAGCCCTGAAAGCTGTTGCTGCTCTTCACGGTGCCTTGGCGCCCTATCTACAGGCACAATAGCCCTGGGGATCTGGGATTTCCCAGAGACGCAACATCTCATGGCGCTCGGCCGTGGCAGAGCCTCTTGCCGAAAAGGCAAACGTCCGGCTCCTTCTCCCACAGGGAAGGCCTCAGTCCTGAAAGCTGTTGCTGCTCTTCACGGTGCCTTGGCGCCCTATCTACAGGCACAACAGCACTGGGGATCTGGGCTTTCCCAGAGACGCAACATCTCATGGTGCTCGGCCGCGGCAGAGCCCCTTGCCGAATAGGCAAACGTCCGGCTCCTTCTGCCACAGGGAAGGGCCCAGCCCTGAAAGCTGTTGCTGCTCTTCACGGTGCCTTGGCGCCCTATCTACAGGCACAACAGCACTGGGGATCTGGGCTTTCCCAGAGACGCAACATCTCATGGCGCTCGTTCGCGGCAGAGCCTCTTGCCGAAAAGGCAAACGTCCGGCTCCTTCTCCCACAGGGAAGGGCCCAGCCCTGAAAGCTGTTGCTGATCTTCACCTAACCTTGGTGCCCTATGTACTAGGCACAACAGCACTGGGGATTTGTGCTTTCCCAGAGACGCAACATCTCATGGCGCTCGGCCGCGGCAGAGCCTCTTGCCGAAAAGTCAAACGTTGGCTCCATCTCCCACAGGGAAGGGCCCAGCCCTGAAAGCTGTTGCTGCTCTTCACGGTGCCTTAGCGCCCTATCTACAGGCACAACAGCACTGGGGATCTGGGCTTTCCCAGAGACGCAACATCTCATGGCGCTCGGCCGCGGCAGAGCCTCTTGCCGAAAAGGCAAACGTCCGGCTCCTTCTGCCACAGGGAAGGGCCCAGCCCTGAAAGCTGTTGCTGCTCTTCACGGTGCCTTGGCGCCCTATCTACAGGCACAATAGCCCTGGGGATCTGGGCTTTCCCAGAGACGCAACATCTCATGGCACTCGGCCGCGGCAGAGCCTCTTGCCGAAAAGGCAAACGTCCGGATCCTTCTCCCACAGGGAAGGGCCCAGCCCTGAAAGCTGTTGCTGATCTTCACCTAACCTTGGTGCCCTATGTACTAGTCACAACAGCACTGGGGATATGGGCTTTCCCAGAGAAGCAACATCTCATGGTGCTCGGCCGCGGCAGAGCCTCTTGCCGAAAAGGCAAACGTCCGGCTCCTTCTGCCACAGGGAAGGGCCCAGCCCTGAAAGCTGTTGCTGCTCTTCACGGTGCCTTGGCGCCCTATCTACAGGCACAATAGCCCTGGGGATCTGGGATTTCCCAGAGACGCAACATCTCATGGCGCTCGGCCACGGCAGAGCCTCTTGCCGAAAAGGCAAACGTCCGGCTCCTTCTCCCACTGGGAAGGGCACAGCCCTGAAAGCTGTTGCTGCTCTTCATGGTTCCTTGGCACCCTATCTACAGGCACAACAGCACTGGGGATCTGGGCTTTCCCAGAGACGCAATATCTCATGGCGCTCGGCCGTGGCAGAGACTCTTGCCGAAAAGGGAAACGTCCGGCTCCTTTTGCCACAGGGAAACGCCCAGCCCTGAAAGCTGTTGCTGCTCTTCACGGTGTATTGGCACCCTATCTACAGGCACAACAGCACTGGTGATTTGTGCTTTCCCAGAGACTCAACATCTCATGGCGCTCGGCCGCGGCAGAGCCTCTTGCCGAAAAGGCAAACGTCCGGCTCCTTCTCCCACAGGGAAGGCCTCAGCCCTGAAAGCTGTTGCTGCTCTTCACGGTGCCTTGGTGCCCTATCTACAGGCACAACAGCACTGGGGATCTGTGCTTTCCCAGAGACGCAACATCTCATGGCGCTCGGCCGCGGCAGAGCCTCTTGCCGAAAAGGCAAACGTCCGGCTCCTTCTCCCACTGGGAAGGGCCCAGCCCTGAAAGCTCTTGCTGATCTTCACCTAACCTTGGTGCCCTATGTACTAGGCACAAGAGCACTGGGGATCTGGGCTTTCCCTGAGAAGCAACATCTCATGGCGCTCGTTCGCGTCAGAGCCTCTTGCCGAAAAGGCAAACGTTGGCTCCTTCTCCCACAGGGAAGGGCCCAGCCCTGAAAGCTGTTGCTGGTCTTCACGCTGCCTTGGCGCCCTATCTACAGGCACAACAGCACTGGGGATCTGGGCTTTCCCAGAGACGCAACATCTCATGGCGCTCGGCCGCGGCAGAGCCTCTTGCCGAAAAGGCAAACGTCCGGCTCCTTCTCCCACAGGGAAGGGCCCAGCCCTGAAAGCTGTTGCTGATCTTCACCTGTCCTTGGTGCCCTATCTACAGGCACAACAGCACTGGGGATCTGTGCTTTCCCAGAGAAGCAACATCTCATGGCGCTCGTTCGCGGCAGAGCCTCTTTCCGAAAAGGCAAACGTCCGGCTCCTTCTCCCACAGGGAAGGGCCCAGCCCTGAAAGCTGTTGCTGATCTTCACCTAACCTTGGTGCCCTATGTACTAGGCACAACAGCACTGGGGATTTGTGCTTTCCCAGAGACGCAACATCTCATGGCGCTCGGCCGCGGCAGAGCCTCTTGCCGAAAAGGCAAACGTCCGGCTTCTTCTGCCACAGGGAAGGGCCCAGCCCTGAAAGCTGTTGCTGCTCTTCACGGTGCCTTGGCGCCCTATCTACAGGCACAATAGCCCTGGGGATCTGGGCTTTCCCAGAGACGCAACATCTCATGGCGCTCGGCCGCGGCAGAGCCTCTTGCCGAAAAGGCAAACGTCCGGCTCCTTCTCCCACAGGGAAGGGCCCAGCCCTGAAAGCTGTTGCTGATCTTCACCTAACCTTGGTGCCCTATGTACTAGGCACAACAGCACTGGGGATATGGGCTTTCCCAGAGAAGCAACATCTCAATGTGCTCGGACGCGGCAGAGCCTCTTGCCGAAAAGGCAAACGTCCGGCTCCTTCTGCCACAGGGAAGGGCCCAGCCCTGAAAGCTGTTGCTGCTCTTCACGGTGCCTTGGCGCCCTATCTACAGGCACAATAGCCCTGGGGATCTGGGCTTTCCCAGAGACGCAACATCTCATGGCGCTCGGCCACGGCAGAGCCTCTTGCCGAAAAGGCAAACGTCCGGCTCCTTCTCCCACTGGGAAGGGCCCAGCCCTGAAAGCTGTTGCTGCTCTTCACGGTGCCTTGGCACCCTATCTACAGGCACAACAGCACTGGGGATCTGGGCTTTCCCAGAGACGCAACATCTCATGGCGCTCGGCCGTGGCAGAGACTCTTGCCGAAAAGGGAAACGTCCGGCTCCTTTTGCCACAGGGAAACGCCCAGCCCTGAAAGCTGTTGCTGCTCTTCACGGTGTATTGGCACCCTATCTACAGGCACAACAGCACTGGTGATTTGTGCTTTCCCAGAGACTCAGCATCTCATGGCGCTCGGCCGCGGCAGAGCCTCTTGCCGAAAAGGCAAACGTCCGGCTCATTCTGCCACAGGGAAGGGCCCATCCCTGAAAGCTGTTGCTGCTCTTCACGGTGCCTTGGCACCCTATCTACAGGCACAACAGCACTGGGGATCTGGGCTTTCCCAGAGACGCAACATCTCATGGCGCTCGTTCGCGGCAGAGCCTCTTGCCGAAAAGGCAAACGTCCGGCTCCTTCTCCCACAGGGAAGGGCCCAGCCCTGAAAGCTGTTGCTGATCTTCACCTAACCTTGGTGCCCTATGTACTAGGCACAACAGCACTGGGGATTTGTGCTTTCCCAGAGACGCAACATCTCATGGCGCTCGGCCGCGGCAGAGCCTCTTGCCGAAAAGGCAAACGTCCGGCTCATTCTGCCACAGGGAAGGGCCCAGCCCTGAAAGCTGTTGCTGCTCTTCACCGTGCCTTGGTGCCCTATCTACAGGCACAATAGCCCTGGGGATCTGGGCTTTCCCAGAGACGCAACATCTCATGGCGCTCGGCCGTGGCAGAGCCTCTTGCCGAAAAGGCAAACGTCCGGCTCCTTCTCCCACAGGGAAGGGCCCAGCCCTGAAAGCTGTTGCTGATCTTCACCTAACCTTGATGCCCTATGTACTAGGCACAACAGCACTGGGGATCTGGGCTTTCCCAGAGAAGCAACATCTCAGGGCGCTCGGACGCGGCAGAGCCTCTTGCCGAAAAGGCAAACGTCCGGCTCCTTCTGCCACAGGGAAGGGCCCAGCCCTGAAAGCTGTTGCTGCTCTTCACGGTGCCTTGGCGCCCTATCTACAGGCACAATTGCCCTGGGGATCTGGGATTTCCCAGAGACGCAACATCTCATGGCGCTCGGCCACGGCAGAGCCTCTTGCCGAAAAGGCAAACGTCCGGCTCCTTCTCCCACTGGGAAGGGCCCAGCCCTGAAAGCTGTTGCTGCTCTTCATGGTGCCTTGGCACCCTATCTACAGGCACAACAGCACTGGGGATCTGGACTTTCCCAGAGACGCAATATCTCATGGCGCTCGGCCGTGGCAGAGACTCTTGCCGAAAAGGGAAACGTCCGGCTCCTTTTGCCACAGGGAAACGCCCAGCCCTGAAAGCTGTTGCTGCTCTTCACGGTGTATTGGCACCCTATCTACAGGCACAACAGCACTGGTGATTTGTGCTTTCCCAGAGACTCAACATCTCATGGCGCTCGGCCGCGGCAGAGCCTCTTGCCGAAAAGGCAAACGTCCGGCTCCTTCTCCCACAGGGAAGGCCTCAGCCCTGAAAGCTGTTGCTGCTCTTCACGGTGCCTTGGTGCCCTATCTACAGGCACAACAGCACTGGGGATCTGTGCTTTCCCAGAGACACAACATCTCATGGCGCTCGGCCGCGGCAGAGCCTCTTGCCGAAAAGGCAAACGTCCGGCTCCTTCTCCCACTGGGAAGGGCCCAGCCCTGAAAGCTCTTGCTGATCTTCACCTAACCTTGGTGCCCTATGTACTAGGCACAAGAGCACTGGGGATCTGGGCTTTCCCTGAGAAGCAACATCTCATGGCGCTCGTTCGCGTCAGAGCCTCTTGCCGAAAAGGCAAACGTTGGCTCCTTCTCCCACAGGGAAGGGCCCAGCCCTGAAAGCTGTAGCTGGTCTTCACGCTGCCTTGGCGCCCTATCTACAGGCACAACAGCACTGGGGATCTGGGCTTTCCCAGAGACGCAACATCTCATGGCGCTCGGCCGCGGCAGAGCCTCTTGCCGAAAAGGCAAACGTCCGGCTCCTTCTCCCACAGGGAAGGGCCCAGCCCTGAAAGCTGTTGCTGCTCTTCACGGTGCCTTGGCGCCCTATCTACAGGCACAATAGCCCTGGGGATCTGGGCTTTCCCAGAGACGCAACATCTCATGGCGCTCGGACGCGGCAGAGCCTCTTGCCGAAAAGGCAAACGTCCGGCTCCTTCTCCCACAGGGAAGGGCCCAGCCCTGAAAGCTGTTGCTGATCTTCACCTATCCTTGGTGCCCTATCTACAGGCACAACAGCACTGGGGATCTGTGCTTTCCCAGAGAAGCAACATCTCATGGCGCTCGTTCGCGGCAGAGCCTCTTGCCGAAAAGGCAAACGTCCGGCTCCTTCTCCCACAGGGAAGGGCCCAGCCCTGAAAGCTGTTGCTGATCTTCACCTAACCTTGGTGCCCTATGTACTAGGCACAACAGCACTGGGGATTTGTGCTTTCCCAGAGACGCAACATCTCATGGCGCTCGGCCGCGGCAGAGCCTCTTGCCGAAAAGTCAAACGTTGGCTCCATCTCCCACAGGGAAGGGCCCAGCCCTGAAAGCTGTTGCTGCTCTTCACGATGCCTTGGCGCCCTATCTACAGGCAGAACAGCACTGGGGATCTGGGCTTTCCCAGAGACGCAACATCTCATGGCGCTCGGACGCGGCAGAGCCTCTTGCCGAAAAGGCAAACGTCCGGCTCATTCTGCCACAGGGAAGGGCCCAGCCCTGAAAGCTGTTGCTGCTCTTCACGGTGCCTTGGCGCCCTATCTACAGGCACAATAGCCCTGGGGATCTGGGCTTTCCCAGAGACGCAACATCTCATGGCGCTCGGCCGTGGCAGAGCCTCTTGCCGAAAAGGCAAACGTCCGGATCCTTCTCCCACAGGGAAGGGCCCAGCCCTGAAAGCTGTTGCTGATCTTCACCTAACCTTGGTGCCCTATGTACTAGGCACAACAGCACTGGGGATATGGGCTTTCCCAGAGAAGCAACATCTCAAGGTGCTCGGACGCGGCAGAGCCTCTTGCCGAAAAGGCAAACGTCCGGCTCATTCTGCCACAGGGAAGGGCCCAGCCCTGAAAGCTGTTGCTGCTCTTCACGGTGCCTTGGCGCCCTATCTACAGGCACAATAGCCCTGGGGATCTGGGCTTTCCCAGAGACGCAACATCTCATGGCGCTCGGCCACGGCAGAGCCTCTTGCCGAAAAGGCAAACGTCCGGCTCCTTCTCCCACTGGGAAGGGCCCAGCCCTGAAAGCTGTTGCTGCTCTTCACGGTGCCTTGGCACCCTATCTACAGGCACAACAGCCCTGGGGATCTGGGCTTTCCCAGAGACGCAACATCTCATGGCGCTCAGCCGTGGCAGAGCCTCTTGCCGAAAAGGGAAACGTCCGGCTCCTTTTGCCACAGGGAAACGCCCAGCCCTGAAAGCTGTTGCTGCTCTTCACGGTGTATTGGCACCCTATCTACAGGCACAACAGCACTGGTGATTTGTGCTTTCCCAGAGACTCAGCATCTCATGGCGCTCGGCCGCGGCAGAGCCTCTTGCCGAAAAGGCAAACGTCCGGCTCATTCTGCCACAGGGAAGGGCCCAGCCCTGAAAGCTGTTGCTGCTCTTCACGGTGCCTTGGCACCCTATCTACAGGCACAACAGCACTGGGGATCTGGGCTTTCCCAGAGACGCAACATCTCATGGCGCTCGTTCGCGGCAGAGCCTCTTGCCGAAAAGGCAAACGTCCGGCTCCTTCTCCCACAGGGAAGGGCCCAGCCCTGAAAGCTGTTGCTGATCTTCACCTAACCTTGGTGCCCTATGTACTAGGCACAACAGCACTGGGGATTTGTGCTTTCCCAGAGACGCAACATCTCATGGCGCTCGGCCGGGGCAGAGCCTCTTGCCGAAAAGGCAAACGTTGGCTCCTTCTCCCACAGGGAAGGGCCCAGCCCTGAAAGCTGTTGCTGGTCTTCACGGTGCCTTGGCGCCCTATCTACAGGCACAACAGCACTGGGGATCTGGGCTTTCCCAGAGACGCAACATCTCATGGCGCTCGGCCGCGGCAGAGCCCCTTGCCGAATAGGCAAACGTCCGGCTCATTCTGCCACAGGGAAGGGCCCAGCCCTGAAAGCTGTTGCTGCTCTTCACGGTGCCTTGGCGCCCTATCTACAGGCACAATAGCCCTGGGGATCTGGGCTTTCCCAGAGACGCAACATCTCATGGCACTCGGCCGCGGCAGAGCCTCTTGCCGAAAAGGCAAACGTCCGGATCCTTCTCCCACAGGGAAGGGCCCAGCCCTGAAAGCTGTTGCTGATCTTCACCTAACCTTGGTGCCCTATGTACTAGGCACAACAGCACTGGGGATATGGGCTTTCCCAGAGAAGCAACATCTCATGGCGCTCGGACGCGGCAGAGCCTCTTGCCGAAAAGGCAAACGTCCGGCTCCTTCTGCCACAGGGAAGGGCCCAGCCCTGAAAGCTGTTGCTGCTCTTCACGGTGCCTTGGCGCCCTATCTACAGGCACAATAGCCCTGGGGATCTGGGATTTCCCAGAGACGCAACATCTCATGGCGCTCGGCCACGGCAGAGCCTCTTGCCGAAAAGGCAAACGTCCGGCTCCTTCTCCCACTGGGAAGGCCTCAGCCCTGAAAGCTGTTGCTGCTCTTCACGGTGTATTGGCACCCTATCTACAGGCACAACAGCACTGGTGATTTGTGCTTTCCCAGAGACTCAACATCTCATGGCGCTCGGCCGCGGCAGAGCCTCTTGCCGAAAAGGCAAACGTCCGGCTCATTCTGCCACAGGGAAGGGCCCAGCCCTGAAAGCTGTTGCTGCTCTTCACGGTGCCTTGGCACCCTATGTACTAGGCACAACAGCACTGGGGATCTGTGCTTTCCCAGAGACGCAACATCTCATGGCGCTCGGCCGCGGCAGAGCCTCTTGCCGAAAAGGCAAACGTCCGGCTCCTTCTCCCACTGGGAAGGGCCCAGCCCTGAAAGCTCTTGCTGATCTTCACCTAACCTTGGTGCCCTATGTACTAGGCACAAGAGCACTGGGGATCTGGGCTTTCCCTGAGAAGCAACATCTCATGGCGCTCGTTCGCGTCAGAGCCTCTTGCCGAAAAGGCAAACGTTGGCTCCTTCTCCCACAGGGAAGGGCCCAGCCCTGAAAGCTGTTGCTGGTCTTCACGCTGCCTTGGCGCCCTATCTACAGGCACAACAGCACTGGGGATCTGGGCTTTCCCAGAGACGCAACATCTCATGGCGCTCGTTCGCGGCAGAGCCTCTTGCCGAAAAGGCAAACGTCCGGCTCCTTCTGCCACAGGGAAGGGCCCAGCCCTGAAAGCTGTTGCTGATCTTCACCTATCCTTGGTGCCCTATCTACAGGCACAACAGCACTGGGGATCTGTGCTTTCCCAGAGAAGCAACATCTCATGGCGCTCGTTCGCGGCAGAGCCTCTTTCCGAAAAGGCAAACGTCCGGCTCCTTCTGCCACAGGGAAGGGCCCAGCCCTGAAAGCTGTTTCTGATCTTCACCTAACCTTGGTGCCCTATGTACTAGGCACAACAGCACTGGGGATTTGTGCTTTCCCAGAGACGCAACATCTCATGGCGCTCGGCCGCGGCAGAGCCTCTTGCCGAAAAGTCAAACGTTGGCTCCATTTCCCACAGGGAAGGGCCCAGCCCTGAAAGCTGTTGCTGCTCTTCACGATGCCTTGGCGCCCTATCTACAGGCACAACAGCACTGGGGATCTGGGCTTTCCCAGAGACGCAACATCTCATGGCGCTCGGCCGCGGCAGAGCCTCTTGCCGAAAAGGCAAACGTCCGGCTTCTTCTGCCACAGGGAAGGGCCCAGCCCTGAAAGCTGTTGCTGCTCTTCACGGTGCCTTGGCGCCCTATCTACAGGCACAATAGCCCTGGGGATCTGGGCTTTCCCAGAGACGCAACATCTCATGGCGCTCGGCCGCGGCAGAGACTCTTGCCGAAAAGGCAAACGTCCGGCTCCTTCTCCCACTGGGAAGGGCCCAGCCCTGAAAGCTGTTGCTGATCTTCACCTAACCTTGGTGCCCTATGTACTAGGCACAACAGCACTGGGGATATGGGCTTTCCCAGAGAAGCAACATCTCAATGTGCTCGGACGCGGCAGAGCCTCTTGCCGAAAAGGCAAACGTCCGGCTCCTTCTGCCACAGGGAAGGGCCCAGCCCTGAAAGCTGTTGCTGCTCTTCACGGTGCCTTGGCGCCCTATCTACAGGCACAATAGCCCTGGGGATCTGGGCTTTCCCAGAGACGCAACATCTCATGGCGCTCGGCCACGGCAGAGCCTCTTGCCGAAAAGGCAAACGTCCGGCTCCTTCTCCCACTGGGAAGGGCCCAGCCCTGAAAGCTGTTGCTGCTCTTCACGGTGCCTTGGCACCCTATCTACAGGCACAACAGCCCTGGGGATCTGGGCTTTCCCAGAGACGCAACATCTCATGGCGCTCGGCCGTGGCAGAGACTCTTGCCGAAAAGGGAAACGTCCGGCTCCTTTTGCCACATGGAAACGCCCAGCCCTGAAAGCTGTTGCTGCTCTTCACGGTGTATTGGCACCCTATCTACAGGCACAACAGCACTGGTGATTTGTGCTTTCCCAGAGACTCAGCATCTCATGGCGCTCGGCCGCGGCAGAGCCTCTTGCCGAAAAGGCAAACGTCCGGCTCATTCTGCCACAGGGAAGGGCCCATCCCTGAAAGCTGTTGCTGCTCTTCACGGTGCCTTGGCACCCTATCTACAGGCACAACAGCACTGGGGATCTGGGCTTTCCCAGAGACGCAACATCTCATGGCGCTCGGCCGCGGCAGAGCCTCTTGCCGAAAAGGCAAACGTCCGGCTTCTTCTGCCACAGGGAAGGGCCCAGCCCTGAAAGCTGTTGCTGCTCTTCACGGTGCCTTGGCGCCCTATCTACAGGCACAATAGCCCTCGGGATCTGGGCTTTCCCAGAGACGCAACATCTCATGGCGCTCGGCCGCGGCAGAGCCTCTTGCCGAAAAGGCAAACGTCCGGATCCTTCTCCCACAGGGAAGGGCCCAGCCCTGAAAGCTGTTGCTGATCTTCACCTAACCTTGGTGCCCTATGTACTAGGCACAACAGCACTGGGGATATGGGCTTTCCCAGAGAAGCAACATCTCAATGTGCTCGGACGCGGCAGAGCCTCTTGCCGAAAAGGCAAACGTCCGGCTCCTTCTGCCACAGGGAAGGGCCCAGCCCTGAAAGCTGTTGCTGCTCTTCACGGTGCCTTGGCGCCCTATCTACAGGCACAATAGCCCTGGGGATCTGGGCTTTCCCAGAGACGCAACATCTCATGGCGCTCGGCCACGGCAGAGCCTCTTGCCGAAAAGGCAAACGTCCGGCTCCTTCTCCCACAGGGAAGGGCCCAGCCCTGAAAGCTGTTGCTGCTCTTCACGGTGCCTTGGCACCCTATCTACAGGCACAACAGCCCTGGGGATCTGGGCTTTCCCAGAGACGCAACATCTCATGGCGCTCGGCCGTGGCAGAGACTCTTGCCGAAAAGGGAAACGTCCGGCTCCTTTTGCCACAGGGAAACGCCCAGCCCTGAAAGCTGTTGCTGCTCTTCACGGTGTATTGGCACCCTATCTACAGGCACAACAGCACTGGTGATTTGTGCTTTCCCAGAGACTCAGCATCTCATGGCGCTCGGCCGCGGCAGAGCCTCTTGCCGAAAAGGCAAACGTCCGGCTCATTCTGCCACAGGGAAGGGCCCATCCCTGAAAGCTGTTGCTGCTCTTCACGGTGCCTTGGCACCCTATCTACAGGCACAACAGCACTGGGGATCTGGGCTTTCCCAGAGACGCAACATCTCATGGCGCTCGTTCGCGGCAGAGCCTCTTGCCGAAAAGGCAAACGTCCGGCTCCTTCTCCCACAGGGAAGGGCCCAGCCCTGAAAGCTGTTGCTGATCTTCACCTAACCTTGGTGCCCTATGTACTAGGCACAACAGCACTGGGGATTTGTGCTTTCCCAGAGACGCAACATCTCATGGCGCTCGGCCGCGGCAGAGCCTCTTGCCGAAAAGGCAAACGTCCGGCTCATTCTGCCACAGGGAAGGGCCCAGCCCTGAAAGCTGTTGCTGCTCTTCACGGTGCCTTGGTGCCCTATCTACAGGCACAATAGCCCTGGGGATCTGGGCTTTCCCAGAGACGCAACATCTCATGGCGCTCGGCCGTGGCAGAGCCTCTTGCCGAAAAGGCAAACGTCCGGCTCCTTCTCCCACAGGGAAGGGCCCAGCCCTGAAAGCTGTTGCTGATCTTCACCTAACCTTGATGCCCTATGTACTAGGCACAACAGCACTGGGGATCTGTGCTTTCCCAGAGAAGCAACATCTCAGGGCGCTCGGACGCGGCAGAGCCTCTTGCCGAAAAGGGAAACGTCCGGCTCCTTTTGCCACAGGGAAACGCCCAGCCCTGAAAGCTGTTGCTGCTCTTCACGGTGTATTGGCACCCTATCTACAGGCACAACAGCACTGGTGATTTGTGCTTTCCCAGAGACTCAACATCTCATGGCGCTCGGCCGCGGCAGAGCCTCTTGCCGAAAAGGCAAACGTCCGGCTCCTTCTCCCACAGGGAAGGCCTCAGCCCTGAAAGCTGTTGCTGCTCTTCACGGTGCCTTGGTGCCCTATCTACAGGCACAACAGCACTGGGGATCTGTGCTTTCCCAGAGACACAACATCTCATGGCGCTCGGCCGCGGCAGAGCCTCTTGCCGAAAAGGCAAACTTCCGGCTCCTTCTCCCACTGGGAAGGGCCCAGCCCTGAAAGCTCTTGCTGATCTTCACCTAACCTTGGTGCCCTATGTACTAGGCACAAGAGCACTGGGGATCTGGGCTTTCCCTGAGAAGCAACATCTCATGGCGCTCGTTCGCGTCAGAGCCTCTTGCCGAAAAGGCAAACGTTGGCTCCTTCTCCCACAGGGAAGGGCCCAGCCCTGAAAGCTGTTGCTGGTCTTCACGCTGCCTTGGCGCCCTATCTACAGGCACAACAGCACTGGGGATCTGGGCTTTCCCAGAGACGCAACATCTCATGGCGCTCGGCCGCGGCAGAGCCTCTTGCCGAAAAGGCAAACGTCCGGCTCCTTCTCCCACAGGGAAGGGCCCAGCCCTGAAAGCTGTTGCTGCTCTTCACGGTGCCTTGGCGCCCTATCTACAGGCACAATAGCCCTGGGGATCTGGGCTTTCCCAGAGACGCAACATCTCATGGCGCTCGTTCGCGGCAGAGCCTCTTGCCGAAAAGGCAAACGTCCGGCTCCTTCTCCCACAGGGAAGGGCCCAGCCCTGAAAGCTGTTGCTGATCTTCACCTATCCTTGGTGCCCTATCTACAGGCACAACAGCACTGGGGATCTGTGCTTTCCCAGAGAAGCAACATCTCATGGCGCTCGTTCGCGGCAGAGCCTCTTTCCGAAAAGGCAAACGTCCGGCTCCTTCTCCCACAGGGAAGGGCCCAGCCCTGAAAGCTGTTGCTGATCTTCACCTAACCTTGGTGCCCTATGTACTAGGCACAACAGCACTGGGGATTTGTGCTTTCCCAGAGACGCAACATCTCATGGCGCTCGGCCGCGGCAGAGCCTCTTGCCGAAAAGTCAAACGTTGGCTCCATCTCCCACAGGGAAGGTCCCAGCCCTGAAAGCTGTTGCTGCTCTTCACGATGCCTTGGCGCCCTATCTACAGGCACAACAGCACTGGGGATCTGGGCTTTCCCAGAGACGCAACATCTCATGGCGCTCGGCCGCGGCAGAGCCTCTTGCCGAAAAGGCAAACGTCCGGCTTCTTCTGCCACAGGGAAGGGCCCAGCCCTGAAAGCTGTTGCTGCTCTTCACGGTGCCTTGGCGCCCTATCTACAGGCACAATAGCCCTGGGGATCTGGGCTTTCCCAGAGACGCAACATCTCATGGCGCTCGGCCGTGGCAGAGCCTCTTGCCGAAAAGGCAAACGTCCGGATCCTTCTCCCACAGGGAAGGGCCCAGCCCTGAAAGCTGTTGCTGATCTTCACCTAACCTTGGTGCCCTATGTACTAGGCACAACAGCACTGGGGATATGGGCTTTCCCAGAGAAGCAACATCTCAAGGTGCTCGGACGCGGCAGAGCCTCTTGCCGAAAAGGCAAACGTCCGGCTCCTTCTGCCACAGGGAAGGGCCCAGCCCTGAAAGCTGTTGCTGCTCTTCACGGTGCCTTGGCACCCTATCTACAGGCACAACAGCCCTGGGGATCTGGGCTTTCCCAGAGACGCAACATCTCATGGCGCTCGGCCGTGGCAGAGACTCTTGCCGAAAAGGGAAACGTCCGGCTCCTTTTGCCACAGGGAAACGCCCAGCCCTGAAAGCTGTTGCTGCTCTTCACGGTGCCTTGGCACCCTATCTACAGGCACAACAGCACTGGGGATCTGGGCTTTCCCAGAGACGCAACATCTCATGGCGCTCGTTCGCGGCAGAGCCTCTTGCCGAAAAGGCAAACGTCCGGCTCATTCTGCCACAGGGAAGGGCCCAGCCCTGAAAGCTGTTGCTGCTCTTCACGGTGCCTTGGCACCCTATCTACAGGCACAACAGCACTGGGGATCTGGGCTTTCCCAGAGACGCAACATCTCATGGCGCTCGTTCGCGGCAGAGCCTCTTGCCGAAAAGGCAAACGTCCGGCTCCTTCTCCCACAGGGAAGGGCCCAGCCCTGAAAGCTGTTGCTGATCTTCACCTAACCTTGGTGCCCTATGTACTAGGCACAACAGCACTGGGGATTTGTGCTTTCCCAGAGACGCAACATCTCATGGCGCTCGGCCGGGGCAGAGCCTCTTGCCGAAAAGGCAAACGTTGGCTCCTTCTCCCACAGGGAAGGGCCCAGCCCTGAAAGCTGTTGCTGGTCTTCACGGTGCCTTGGCGCCCTATCTACAGGCACAACAGCACTGGGGATCTGGGCTTTCCCAGAGACGCAACATCTCATGGCGCTCGGCCGCGGCAGAGCCCCTTGCCGAATAGGCAAACGTCCGGCTCATTCTGCCACAGGGAAGGGCCCAGCCCTGAAAGCTGTTGCTGCTCTTCACGGTGCCTTGGCGCCCTATCTACAGGCACAATAGCCCTGGGGATCTGGGCTTTCCCAGAGACGCAACATCTCATGGCACTCGGCCGCGGCAGAGCCTCTTGCCGAAAAGGCAAACGTCCGGATCCTTCTCCCACAGGGAAGGGCCCAGCCCTGAAAGCTGTTGCTGATCTTCACCTAACCTTGGTGCCCTATGTACTAGGCACAACAGCACTGGGGATATGGGCTTTCCCAGAGAAGCAACATCTCATGGCGCTCGGACGCGGCAGAGCCTCTTGCCGAAAAGGCAAACGTCCGGCTCCTTCTGCCACAGGGAAGGGCCCAGCCCTGAAAGCTGTTGCTGCTCTTCACGGTGCCTTGGCGCCCTATCTACAGGCACAATAGCCCTGGGGATCTGGGATTTCCCAGAGACGCAACATCTCATGGCGCTCGGCCACGGCAGAGCCTCTTGCCGAAAAGGCAAACGTCCGGCTCCTTCTCCCACTGGGAAGGCCTCAGCCCTGAAAGCTGTTGCTGCTCTTCACGGTGTATTGGCACCCTATCTACAGGCACAACAGCACTGGTGATTTGTGCTTTCCCAGAGACTCAACATCTCATGGCGCTCAGCCGCGGCAGAGCCTCTTGCCGAAAAGGCAAACGTCCGGCTCATTCTGCCACAGGGAAGGGCCCAGCCCTGAAAGCTGTTGCTGCTCTTCACGGTGCCTTGGCACCCTATCTACAGGCACAACAGCACTGGGGATCTGTGCTTTCCCAGAGACGCAACATCTCATGGCGCTCGGCCGCGGCAGAGCCTCTTGCCGAAAAGGCAAACGTCCGGCTCCTTCTCCCACTGGGAAGGGCCCAGCCCTGAAAGCTCTTGCTGATCTTCACCTAACCTTGGTGCCCTATGTACTAGGCACAAGAGCACTGGGGATCTGGGCTTTCCCTGAGAAGCAACATCTCATGGCGCTCGGTCGCGGCAGAGCCTCTTGCCGAAAAGGCAAACGTTGGCTCCTTCTCCCACAGGGAAGGGCCCAGCCCTGAAAGCTGTTGCTGGTCTTCACGCTGCCTTGGCGCCCTATCTACAGGCACAACAGCACTGGGGATCTGGGCTTTCCCAGAGACGCAACATCTCATGGCGCTCGTTCGCGGCAGAGCCTCTTGCCGAAAAGGCAAACGTCCGGCTCCTTCTGCCACAGGGAAGGGCCCAGCCCTGAAAGCTGTTGCTGATCTTCACCTATCCTTGGTGCCCTATCTACAGGCACAACAGCACTGGGGATCTGTGCTTTCCCAGAGAAGCAACATCTCATGGCGCTCGTTCGCGGCAGAGCCTTTTTCCGAAAAGGCAAACGTCCGGCTCCTTCTGCCACAGGGAAGGGCCCAGCCCTGAAAGCTGTTTCTGATCTTCACCTAACCTTGGTGCCCTATGTACTAGGCACAACAGCACTGGGGATTTGTGCTTTCCCAGAGACGCAACATCTCATGGTGCTCGGCCGCGGCAGAGCCTCTTGCCGAAAAGTCAAACGTTGGCTCCATTTCCCACAGGGAAGGGCCCAGCCCTGAAAGCTGTTGCTGCTCTTCACGATGCCTTGGCGCCCTATCTACAGGCACAACAGCACTGGGGATCTGGGCTTTCCCAGAGACGCAACATCTCATGGCGCTCGGCCGCGGCAGAGCCTCTTGCCGAAAAGGCAAACGTCCGGCTTCTTCTGCCACAGGGAAGGGCCCAGCCCTGAAAGCTGTTGCTGCTCTTCACGGTGCCTTGGCGCCCTATCTACAGGCACAATAGCCCTGGGGATCTGGGCTTTCCCAGAGACGCAACATCTCATGGCGCTCGGCCGCGGCAGAGCCTCTTGCCGAAAAGGCAAACGTCCGGATCCTTCTCCCACAGGGAAGGGCCCAGCCCTGAAAGCTGTTGCTGATCTTCACCTAACCTTGGTGCCCTATGTACTAGGCACAACAGCACTGGGGATATGGGCTTTCCCAGAGAAGCAACATCTCAATGTGCTCGGACGCGGCAGAGCCTCTTGCCGAAAAGGCAAACGTCCGGCTCCTTCTGCCACAGGGAAGGGCCCAGCCCTGAAAGCTGTTGCTGCTCTTCACGGTGCCTTGGCGCCCTATCTACAGGCACAATAGCCCTGGGGATCTGGGCTTTCCCAGAGACGCAACATCTCATGGCGCTCGGCCACGGCAGAGCCTCTTGCCGAAAAGGCAAACGTCCGGCTCCTTCTCCCACTGGGAAGGGCCCAGCCCTGAAAGCTGTTGCTGCTCTTCACGGTGCCTTGGCACCCTATCTACAGGCACAACAGCCCTGGGGATCTGGGCTTTCCCAGAGACGCAACATCTCATGGCGCTCGGCCGTGGCAGAGACTCTTGCCGAAAAGGGAAACGTCCGGCTCCTTTTGCCACAGGGAAACGCCCAGCCCTGAAAGCTGTTGCTGCTCTTCACGGTGCCTTGGCACCCTATCTACAGGCACAACAGCACTGGGGATCTGGGCTTTCCCAGAGACGCAACATCTCATGGCGCTCGTTCGCGGCAGAGCCTCTTGCCGAAAAGGCAAACGTCCGGCTCATTCTGCCACAGGGAAGGGCCCAGCCCTGAAAGCTGTTGCTGCTCTTCACGGTGCCTTGGCACCCTATCTACAGGCACAACAGCACTGGGGATCTGGGCTTTCCCAGAGACGCAACATCTCATGGCGCTCGTTCGCGGCAGAGCCTCTTGCCGAAAAGGCAAACGTCCGGCTCCTTCTCCCACAGGGAAGGGCCCAGCCCTGAAAGCTGTTGCTGATCTTCACCTAACCTTGGTGCCCTATGTACTAGGCACAACAGCACTGGGGATTTGTGCTTTCCCAGAGACGCAACATCTCATGGCGCTCGGCCGGGGCAGAGCCTCTTGCCGAAAAGGCAAACGTTGGCTCCTTCTCCCACAGGGAAGGGCCCAGCCCTGAAAGCTGTTGCTGGTCTTCACGGTGCCTTGGCGCCCTATCTACAGGTACAACAGCACTGGGGATCTGGGCTTTCCCAGAGACGCAACATCTCATGGCGCTCGGCCGCGGCAGAGCCCCTTGCCGAATAGGCAAACGTCCGGCTCATTCTGCCACAGGGAAGGGCCCAGCCCTGAAAGCTGTTGCTGCTCTTCACGGTGCCTTGGCGCCCTATCTACAGGCACAATAGCCCTGGGGATCTGGGCTTTCCCAGAGACGCAACATCTCATGGCACTCGGCCGCGGCAGAGCCTCTTGCCGAAAAGGCAAACGTCCGGATCCTTCTCCCACAGGGAAGGGCCCAGCCCTGAAAGCTCTTGCTGATCTTCACCTAACCTTGGTGCCCTATGTACTAGGCACAACAGCACTGGGGATATGGGCTTTCCCAGAGAAGCAACATCTCATGGCGCTCGGACGCGGCAGAGCCTCTTGCCGAAAAGGCAAACGTCCGGCTCCTTCTGCCACAGGGAAGGGCCCAGCCCTGAAAGCTGTTGCTGCTCTTCACGGTGCCTTGGCGCCCTATCTACAGGCACAATAGCCCTGGGGATCTGGGATTTCCCAGAGACGCAACATCTCATGGCGCTCGGCCACGGCAGAGCCTCTTGCCGAAAAGGCAAACGTCCGGCTCCTTCTCCCACTGGGAAGGCCTCAGCCCTGAAAGCTGTTGCTGCTCTTCACGGTGTATTGGCACCCTATCTACAGGCACAACAGCACTGGTGATTTGTGCTTTCCCAGAGACTCAACATCTCATGGCGCTCGGCCGCGGCAGAGCCTCTTGCCGAAAAGGCAAACGTCCGGCTCATTCTGCCACAGGGAAGGGCCCAGCCCTGAAAGCTGTTGCTGCTCTTCACGGTGCCTTGGCACCCTATCTACAGGCACAACAGCACTGGGGATCTGTGCTTTCCCAGAGACGCAACATCTCATGGCGCTCGGCCGCGGCAGAGCCTCTTGCCGAAAAGGCAAACGTCCGGCTCCTTCTCCCACTGGGAAGGGCCCAGCCCTGAAAGCTCTTGCTGATCTTCACCTAACCTTGGTGCCCTATGTACTAGGCACAAGAGCACTGGGGATCTGGGCTTTCCCTGAGAAGCAATATCTCATGGCGCTCGTTCGCGTCAGAGCCTCTTGCCGAAAAGGCAAACGTTGGCTCCTTCTCCCACAGGGAAGGGCCCAGCCCTGAAAGCTGTTGCTGGTCTTCACGCTGCCTTGGCGCCCTATCTACAGGCACAACAGCACTGGGGATCTGGGCTTTCCCAGAGACGCAACATCTCATGGCACTCGTTCGCGGCAGAGCCTCTTGCCGAAAAGGCAAACGTCCGGCTCCTTCTGCCACAGGGAAGGGCCCAGCCCTGAAAGCTGTTTCTGATCTTCACCTAACCTTGGTGCCCTATGTACTAGGCACAACAGCACTGGGGATTTGTGCTTTCCCAGAGACGCAACATCTCATGGTGCTCGGCCGCGGCAGAGCCTCTTGCCGAAAAGTCAAACGTTGGCTCCATTTCCCACAGGGAAGGGCCCAGCCCTGAAAGCTGTTGCTGCTCTTCACGATGCCTTGGCGCCCTATCTACAGGCACAACAGCACTGGGGATCTGGGCTTTCCCAGAGACGCAACATCTCATGGCGCTCGGCCGCGGCAGAGCCTCTTGCCGAAAAGGCAAACGTCCGGCTTCTTCTGCCACAGGGAAGGGCCCAGCCCTGAAAGCTGTTGCTGCTCTTCACGGTGCCTTGGCGCCCTATCTACAGGCACAATAGCCCTGGGGATCTGGGCTTTCCCAGAGACGCAACATCTCATGGCGCTCGGCCGCGGCAGAGCCTCTTGCCGAAAAGGCAAACGTCCGGATCCTTCTCCCACAGGGAAGGGCCCAGCCCTGAAAGCTGTTGCTGATCTTCACCTAACCTTGGTGCCCTATGTACTAGGCACAACAGCACTGGGGATATGGGCTTTCCCAGAGAAGCAACATCTCAATGTGCTCGGACGCGGCAGAGCCTCTTGCCGAAAAGGCAAACGTCCGGCTCCTTCTGCCACAGGGAAGGGCCCAGCCCTGAAAGCTGTTGCTGCTCTTCACGGTGCCTTGGCGCCCTATCTACAGGCACAATAGCCCTGGGGATCTGGGCTTTCCCAGAGACGCAACATCTCATGGCGCTCGGCCACGGCAGAGCCTCTTGCCGAAAAGGCAAACGTCCGGCTCCTTCTCCCACTGGGAAGGGCCCAGCCCTGAAAGCTGTTGCTGCTCTTCACGGTGCTTTGGCACCCTATCTACAGGCACAACAGCCCTGGGGATCTGGGCTTTCCCAGAGACGCAACATCTCATGGCGCTCGGCCGTGGCAGAGACTCTTGCCGAAAAGGGAAACGTCCGGCTCCTTTTGCCACAGGGAAACGCCCAGCCCTGAAAGCTGTTGCTGCTCTTCACGGTGTATTGGCACCCTATCTACAGGCACAACAGCACTGGTGATTTGTGCTTTCCCAGAGACTCAGCATCTCATGGCGCTCGGCCGCGGCAGAGCCTCTTGCCGAAAAGGCAAACGTCCGGCTCATTCTGCCACAGGGAAGGGCCCAGCCCTGAAAGCTGTTGCTGCTCTTCACGGTGCCTTGGCACCCTATCTACAGGCACAACAGCACTGGGGATCTGGGCTTTCCCAGAGACGCAACATCTCATGGCGCTCGTTCGCGGCAGAGCCTCTTGCCGAAAAGGCAAACGTCCGGCTCCTTCTGCCACAGGGAAGGGCCCAGCCCTGAAAGCTGTTGCTGATCTTCACCTAACCTTGGTGCCCTATGTACTAGGCACAACAGCACTGGGGATTTGTGCTTTCCCAGAGACGCAACATCTCATGGCGCTCGGCCGCGGCAGAGCCTCTTGCCGAAAAGGCAAACGTCCGGCTCATTCTGCCACAGGGAAGGGCCCAGCCCTGAAAGCTGTTGCTGCTCTTCACGGTGCCTTGGTGCCCTATCTACAGGCACAATAGCCCTGGGGATCTGGGCTTTCCCAGAGACGCAACATCTCATGGCGCTCGGCCGTGGCAGAGCCTCTTGCCGAAAAGGCAAACGTCCGGCTCCTTCTCCCACAGGGAAGGGCCCAGCCCTGAAAGCTGTTGCTGATCTTCACCTAACCTTGGTGCCCTATGTACTAGGCACAACAGCACTGGGGATCTGTGCTTTCCCAGAGAAGCAACATCTCAGGGCGCTCGGACGCGGCAGAGCCTCTTGCCGAAAAGGCAAACGTCCGGCTCCTTCTGCCACAGGGAAGGGCCCAGCCCTGAAAGCTGTTGCTGCTCTTCACGGTGCCTTGGCGCCCTATCTACAGGCACAATTGCCCTGGGGATCTGGGATTTCCCAGAGACGCAACATCTCATGGCGCTCGGCCACGGCAGAGCCTCTTGCCGAAAAGGCAAACGTCCGGCTCCTTCTCCCACTGGGAAGGGCCCAGCCCTGAAAGCTGTTGCTGCTCTTCATGGTGCCTTGGCACCCTATCTACAGGCACAACAGCACTGGGGATCTGGGCTTTCCCAGAGACGCAATATCTCATGGCGCTCGGCCGTGGCAGAGACTCTTGCCGAAAAGGGAAACGTCCGGCTCCTTTTGCCACAGGGAAACGCCCAGCCCTGAAAGCTGTTGCTGCTCTTCACGGTGTATTGGCACCCTATCTACAGGCACAACAGCACTGGTGATTTGTGCTTTCCCAGAGACTCAACATCTCATGGCGCTCGGCCGCGGCAGAGCCTCTTGCCGAAAAGGCAAACGTCCGGCTCCTTCTCCCACTGGGAAGGGCCCAGCCCTGAAAGCTCTTGCTGCTCTTCACGGTGCCTTGGTGCCCTATCTACAGGCACAACAGCACTGGGGATCTGTGCTTTCCCAGAGACACAACATCTCATGGCGCTCGGCCGCGGCAGAGCCTCTTGCCGAAAAGGCAAACGTCCGGCTCCTTCTCCCACTGGGAAGGGCCCAGCCCTGAAAGCTCTTGCTGATCTTCACCTAACCTTGGTGCCCTATGTACTAGGCACAAGAGCACTGGGGATCTGGGCTTTCCCTGAGAAGCAACATCTCATGGCGCTCGTTCGCGTCAGAGCCTCTTGCCGAAAAGGCAAACGTTGGCTCCTTCTCCCACAGGGAAGGGCCCAGCCCTGAAAGCTGTTGCTGCTCTTCACGCTGCCTTGGCGCCCTATCTACAGGCACAACAGCACTGGGGATCTGGGCTTTCCCAGAGACGCAACATCTCATGGCGCTCGGCCGCGGCAGAGCCTCTTGCCGAAAAGGCAAACGTCCGGCTTTTTCTCCCACAGGGAAGGGCCCAGCCCTGAAAGCTGTTGCTGCTCTTCACGGTGCCTTGGCGCCCTATCTACAGGCACAATAGCCCTGGGGATCTGGGCTTTCCCAGAGACGCAACATCTCATGGCGCTCGTTCGCGGCAGAGCCTCTTGCCGAAAAGGCAAACGTCCGGCTCCTTCTCCCACAGGGAAGGGCCCAGCCCTGAAAGCTGTTGCTGATCTTCACCTATCCTTGGTGCCCTATCTACAGGCACAACAGCACTGGGGATCTGTGCTTTCCCAGAGAAGCAACATCTCATGGCGCTCGTTCGCGGCAGAGCCTCTTGCCGAAAAGGCAAACGTCCGTCTCCTTCTCCCACAGGGAAGGGCCCAGCCCTGAAAGCTGTTGCTGATCTTCACCTAACCTTGGTGCCCTATGTACTAGGCACAACAGCACTGGGGATTTGTGCTTTCCCAGAGACGCAACATCTCATGGCGCTCGGCCGCGGCAGAGCCTCTTGCCGAAAAGTCAAACGTTGGCTCCATCTCCCACAGGGAAGGGCCCAGCCCTGAAAGCTGTTGCTGCTCTTCACGATGCCTTGGCGCCCTATCTACAGGCACAACAGCACTGGGGATCTGGGCTTTCCCAGAGACGCAACATCTCATGGCGCTCGGCCGCGGCAGAGCCTCTTGCCGAAAAGGCAAACGTCCGGCTTCTTCTGCCACAGGGAAGGGCCCAGCCCTGAAAGCTGTTGCTGCTCTTCACGGTGCCTTGGCGCCCTATCTACAGGCACAATAGCCCTGGGGATCTGGGCTTTCCCAGAGACGCAACATCTCATGGCGCTCGGCCGCGGCAGAGCCTCTTGCCGAAAAGGCAAACGTCCGGATCCTTCTCCCACAGGGAAGGGCCCAGCCCTGAAAGCTGTTGCTGATATTCACCTAACCTTGGTGCCCTATGTACTAGGCACAACAGCACTGGGGATATGGGCTTTCCCAGAGAAGCAACTTCTCAAGGTGCTCGGACGCGGCAGAGCCTCTTGCCGAAAAGGCAAACGTCCGGCTCCTTCTGCCACAGGGAAGGGCCCAGCCCTGAAAGCTGTTGCTGCTCTTCACGGTGCCTTGGCGCCCTATCTACAGGCACAATAGCCCTGGGGATCTGGGATTTCCCAGAGACGCAACATCTCATGGCGCTCGGCCACGGCAGAGCCTCTTGCCGAAAAGGCAAACGTCCGGCTCCTTCTCCCACTGGGAAGGGCCCAGCCCTGAAAGCTGTTGCTGCTCTTCACGGTGCCTTGGCACCCTATCTACAGGCACAACAGCACTGGGGATCTGGGCTTTCCCAGAGACGCAACATCTCATGGCGCTCGGCCGTGGCAGAGACTCTTGCCGAAAAGGGAAACGTCCGGCTCCTTTTGCCACAGGGAAACGCCCAGCCCTGAAAGCTGTTGCTGCTCTTCACGGTGTATTGGCACCCTATCTACAGGCACAACAGCACTGGTGATTTGTGCTTTCCCAGAGACTCAGCATCTCATGGCGCTCGGCCGCGGCAGAGCCTCTTGCCGAAAAGGCAAACGTCCGGCTCATTCTGCCACAGGGAAGGGCCCAGCCCTGAAAGCTGTTGCTGCTCTTCACGGTGCCTTGGCACCCTATCTACAGGCACAACAGCACTGGGGATCTGGGCTTTCCCAGAGACGCAACATCTCATGGCGCTCGTTCGCGGCAGAGCCTCTTGCCGAAAAGGCAAACGTCCGGCTCCTTCTCCCACAGGGAAGGGCCCAGCCCTGAAAGCTGTTGCTGATCTTCACCTAACCTTGGTGCCCTATGTACTAGGCACAACAGCACTGGGGATTTGTGCTTTCCCAGAGACGCAACATCTCATGGCGCTCGGCCGCGGCAGAGCCTCTTGCCGAAAAGGCAAACGTTGGCTCCTTCTCCCACAGGGAAGGGCCCAGCCCTGAAAGCTGTTGCTGGTCTTCACGGTGCCTTGGGGCCGTATCTACAGGCACAACAGCACTGGGGATCTGGGCTTTCCCAGAGACGCAACATCTCATGGCGCTCGGCCGCGGCAGAGCCCCTTGCCGAATAGGCAAACGTCCGGCTCATTCTGCCACAGGGAAGGGCCCAACCCTGAAAGCTGTTGCTGCTCTTCACGGTGCCTTGGCGCCCTATCTACAGGCACAACAGCACTGGGGATCTGGGCTTTCCCAGAGACGCAACATCTCATGGCGCTCGTTCGCGGCAGAGCCTCTTGCCGAAAAGGCAAACGTCCGGCTCCTTCTCCCACAGGGAAGGGCCCAGCCCTGAAAGCTGTTGCTGATCTTCACCTAACCTTGGTGCCCTATGTACTAGGCACAACAGCACTGGGGATTTGTGCTTTCCCAGAGAAGCAACATCTCATGGCGCTCGGCCGCGGCAGAGCCTCTTGCCGAAAAGTCAAACGTTGGCTCCATCTCCCACAGGGAAGGGCCCAGCCCTGAAAGCTGTTGCTGCTCTTCACGGTGCCTTGGCGCCCTATCTACAGGCACAACAGCACTGGGGATCTGGGCTTTCCCAGAGACGCAACATCTCATGGCGCTCGGCCGCGGCAGAGCCTCTTGCCGAAAAGGCAAACGTCTGGCTCCTTCTGCCACTGGGAAGGGCCCAGCCCTGAAAGCTGTTGCTGCTCTTCACGGTGCCTTGGCGCCCTATCTACAGGCACAATAGCCCTGGGGATCTGGGCTTTCCCAGAGACGCAACATCTCATGGCACTCGGCCGCGGCAGAGCCTCTTGCCGAAAAGGCAAACGTCCGGATCCATCTCCCACAGGGAAGGGCCCAGCCCTGAAAGCTGTTGCTGATCTTCACCTAACCTTGGTGCCCTATGTACTAGGCACAACAGCACTGGGGATATGGGCTTTCCCAGAGAAGCAACATCTCATGGTGCTCGGACGCGGCAGAGCCTCTTGCCGAAAAGGCAAACGTCCGGCTCCTTCTGCCACAGGGAAGGGCCCAGCCCTGAAAGCTGTTGCTGCTCTTCACGGTGCCTTGGCGCCCTATCTACAGGCACAATAGCCCTGGGGATCTGGGATTTCCCAGAGACGCAACATCTCATGGCGCTCAGCCACGGCAGAGCCTCTTGCCGAAAAGGCAAACGTCCGGCTCCTTCTCCCACTGGGAAGGGCCCAGCCCTGAAAGCTGTTGCTGCTCTTCATGGTGCCTTGGCACCCTATCTACAGGCACAACAGCACTGGGGATCTGGGCTTTCCCAGAGACGCAATATCTCATGGCGCTCGGCCGTGGCAGAGACTCTTGCCGAAAAGGGAAACGTCCGGCTCCTTTTGCCACAGGGAAACGCCCAGCCCTGAAAGCTGTTGCTGCTCTTCACGGTGTATTGGCACCCTATCTACAGGCACAACAGCACTGGTGATTTGTGCTTTCCCAGAAACTCAACATCTCATGGCGCTCGGTCGCGGCAGAGCCTCTTGCCGAAAAGGCAAACGTCCGGCTCCTTCTCCCACAGGGAAGGCCTCAGCCCTGAAAGCTGTTGCTGCTCTTCACGGTGCCTTGGTGCCCTATCTACAGGCACAACAGCACTGGGGTTCTGTGCTTTCCCAGAGACGCAACATCTCATGGCGCTCGGCCGCGGCAGAGCCTCTTGCCGAAAAGGCAAACGTCTGGCTCCTTCTCCCACTGGGAAGGGCCCAGCCCTGAAAGCTCTTGCTGATCTTCACCTAACCTTGGTACCCTATGTACTAGGAACAAGAGCACTGGGGATCTGGGCTTTCCCTGAGAAGCAACATCTCATGGCGCTCGGACACGGCAGAGCCTCTTGCCAAAAAGGCAAACGTCCGGCTCCTTCTCCCACAGGGAAGGGCCCAGCCCTGAAAGCTGTTGATGATGTTCACCTAACCTTGGTGCCCTATGTACTAGGCACAACAGCACTGGGGATCTGGGCTTTCCCAGAGACGCAACATCTCATGGCGCTCGGCCGCGGCAGAGCCTCTTGCCAAAAAGGCAAACGTCCGGCTCCTTCTCCCACAGGGAAGGGCCCAGCCCTGAAAGCTGTTGCTGCTCTTCACGGTGCCTTGGCGCCCTATCTACAGGCACAATAGCCCTGGGGATCTGGGCTTTCCCAGAGACGCAACATCTCATGGCGCTCGTTCGCGGCAGAGCCTCTTGCCGAAAAGGCAAACGTCCGGCTCCTTCTCCCACAGGGAAGGGCCCAGCCCTGAAAGCTGTTGCTGATCTTCACCTATCCTTGGTGCCCTATCTACAGGCACAACAGCACTGGGGATCTGTGCTTTCCCAGAGAAGCAACATCTCATGGCGCTCGTTCGCGGCAGAGCCTCTTTCCGAAAAGGCAAACGTCCGGCTCCTTCTGCCACAGGGAAGGGCCCAGCCCTGAAAGCTGTTGCTGATCTTCACCTAACCTTGGTGCCCTATGTACTAGGCACAACAGCACTGGGGATTTGTGCTTTCCCAGAGACGCAACAACTCATGGCGCTCGGCCGCGGCAGAGCCTCTTGCCGAAAAGTCAAACGTTGGCTCCTTCTCCCACAGGGAAGGGCCCAGCCCTGAAAGCTGTTGCTGCTCTTCACGATGCCTTGGCGCCCTATCTACAGGCACAACAGCACTGGGGATCTGGGCTTTCCCAGAGACGCAACATCTCATGGCGCTCGGCCGCGGCAGAGCCTCTTGCCGAAAAGGCAAACGTCCGGCTTCTTCTGCCACAGGGAAGGGCCCAGCCCTGAAAGCTGTTGCTGCTCTTCACGGTGCCTTGGCGCCCTATCTACAGGCACAATAGCCCTGGGGATCTGGGCTTTCCCAGAGACGCAACATCTCATGGCGCTCGGCCGCGGCAGAGCCTCTTGCCGAAAAGGCAAACGTCCGGATCCTTCTCCCACAGGGAAGGGCCCAGCCCTGAAAGCTGTTGCTGATCTTCACCTAACCTTGGTGCCCTATGTACTAGGCACAACAGCACTGGGGATATGGGCTTTCCCAGAGAAGCAACATCTCAATGTGCTCGGACGCGGCAGAGCCTCTTGCCGAAAAGGCAAACGTCCGGCTCCTTCTGCCACAGGGAAGGGCCCAGCCCTGAAAGCTGTTGCTGCTCTTCACGGTGCCTTGGCGCCCTATCTACAGGCACAATAGCCCTGGGGATCTGGGCTTTCCCAGAGACGCAACATCTCATGGCGCTCGGCCACGGCAGAGCCTCTTGCCGAAAAGGCAAACGTCCGGCTCCTTCTCCCACTGGGAAGGGCCCAGCCCTGAAAGCTGTTGCTGCTCTTCACGGTGCCTTGGCACCCTATCTACAGGCACAACAGCCCTGGGGATCTGGGCTTTCCCAGAGACGCAACATCTCATGGCGCTCGGCCGTGGCAGAGCCTCTTGCCGAAAAGGGAAACGTCCGGCTCCTTTTGCCACAGGGAAACGCCCAGCCCTGAAAGCTGTTGCTGCTCTTCACGGTGTATTGGCACCCTATCTACAGGCAAAACAGCACTGGTGATTTGTGCTTTCCCAGAGACTCAGCATCTCATGGCGCTCGGCCGCGGCAGAGCCTCTTGCCGAAAAGGCAAACGTCCGGCTCATTCTGCCACAGGGAAGGGCCCAGCCCTGAAAGCTGTTGCTGCTCTTCACGGTGCCTTGGCGCCCTATCTACAGGCACAACAGCACTGGGGATCTGGGCTTTCCCAGAGACGCAACATCTCATGGCGCTCGGCCGCGGCAGAGCCCCTTGCCGAATAGGCAAACGTCCGGCTCATTCTGCCACAGGGAAGGGCCCAGCCCTGAAAGCTGTTGCTGCTCTTCACGGTGCCTTGGCGCCCTATCTACAGGCACAACAGCACTGGGGATCTGGGCTTTCCCAGAGACGCAACATCTCATGGCGCTCGTTCGCGGCAGAGCCTCTTGCCGAAAAGGCAAACGTCCGGCTCCTTCTCCCACAGGGAAGGGCCCAGCCCTGAAAGCTGTTGCTGATCTTCACCTAACCTTGGTGCCCTATGTACTAGGCACAACAGCACTGGGGATTTGTGCTTCCCAGAGACGCAACATCTCATGGCGCTCGGCCGCGGCAGAGCCTCTTGCCGAAAAGTCAAACGTTGGCTCCATCTCCCACAGGGAAGGGCCCAGCCCTGAAAGCTGTTGCTGCTCTTCACGATGCCTTGGCGCCCTATCTACAGGCACAACAGCACTGGGGATCTGGGCTTTCCCAGAGACGCAACATCTCATGGCGCTCGGCCGCGGCAGAGCCTCTTGCCGAAAAGGCAAACGTCCGGCCCCTTCTCCCACTGGGAAGGGCCCAGCCCTGAAAGCTGTTGCTGCTCTTCACGGTGCCTTGGCGCCCTATCTACAGGCACAATAGCCCTGGGGATCTGGGCTTTCCCAGAGACGCAACATCTCATGGCGCTCGGCCGCGGCAGAGCCTCTTGCCGAAAAGGCAAACGTCCGGCTCCTTCTCCCACAGGGAAGGGCCCAGCCCTGAAAGCTGTTGCTGATCTTCACCTAACCTTGGTGCCCTATGTACTAGGCACAACAGCACTGGGGATATGGGCTTTCCCAGAGAAGCAACATCTCATGGTGCTCGGACGCGGCAGAGCCTCTTGCCGAAAAGGCAAACGTCCGGCTCCTTCTGCCACAGGGAAGGGCCCAGCCCTGAAAGCTGTTGCTGCTCTTCACGGTGCCTTGGCGCCCTATCTACAGGCACAATAGCCCTGGGGATCTGGGCTTTCCCAGAGACGCAACATCTCATGGCGCTCGGCCACGGCAGAGCCTCTTGCCGAAAAGGCAAACGTCCGGCTCCTTCTCCCACTGGGAAGGGCCCAGCCCTGAAAGCTGTTGCTGCTCTTCACGGTGCCTTGGCACCCTATCTACAGGCACAACAGCACTGGGGATCTGGGCTTTCCCAGAGACGCAGCATCTCATGGCGCTCGGCCGTGGCAGAGACTCTTGCCGAAATGGGAAACGTCCGGATCCTTTTGCCACAGGGAAACGCCCAGCCCTGAAAGCTGTTGCTGCTCTTCACGGTGTATTGGCACCCTATCTACAGGCACAATTGCCCTGGGGATCTGGGCTTTCCCAGAGACGCAACATCTCATGGCGCTCGGCCACGGAAGAGCCTCTTGCCGAAAAGGCAAACATCCAGCTCCTTCTCCCACTGGGAAGGGCCCAGCCCTGAAAGCTGTTGCTGCTCTTCACGGTGCCTTGGCACCCTATCTACAGGCACAACAGCACTGGGGATCTGTGCTTTCCCAGAGAAGCAACATCTCATGGCGCTCGGCCGCGGCAGAGCCTCTTGCCGAAAAGGCAAACGTCCGGCTCCTTCTGCCACATGGAAACACCCAGCCCTGAAAGCTGTTGCTGCTCTTCACGGTGCCTTGGCGCCCTATCTACAGGCACAACAGCACTGGGGATCTGGGCATTCCCAGAGACGCAACATCTCATGGCGCTCAGCCGTGGCAGAGCCTCTTGCGGAAAAGGCAAACGTCCGGCACCTTCTCCCACTGGGAAGGGCCTAGCCCTGAAAGCTCTTGCTGATCTTCACCTAACCTTGGTGCCCTATGTACTAGGCACAAGAGCACTGGGGATCTGGGCTTTCCCTGAGAAGCAACATCTCATGGCGCTCGTTCGCGGCAGAGCCTCTTCCCGAAAAGGCAAACGTCCGGCTCATTCTGCCACAGGGAAGGGCCCAGCCCTGAAAGCTGTTGCTGGTCTTCACGGTGCCTTGGCGCCCTATCTACAGGCACAACAGCACTGGGGATCTGGGCTTTCCCAGAGACGCAACATCTCATGGCGCTCGGCCGCGGCAGAGCCTCTTGCCGAAAAGGGAAACGTCCGGCTCATTCTGCCACTGGGAAGGGCCCAGCCCTGAAAGCTGTTGCTGCTCTTCACGGTGCCTTGGCGCCCTATCTACAGGCACAATAGCACTGGGGATCTGGGCTTTCCCAGAGACGCAACATCTCATGGCGCTCGGCCACGGCAGAGCCTCTTGCCGAAAAGGCAAACGTCCGGCTCCTTCTCCCACAGGGAAGGGCCCAGCCCTGAAAGCTGTTGCTGATCTTCACCTAACCTTGGTGCCCTATGCACTAGGCACAACAGCACTGGGGATCTGTGCTTTCCCAGAGAAGCAACATCTCAGGGCGCTCGGCCGCGGCAGAGCCTCTTGCCGAAAAGGCAAACGTTGGCTCCTTCTCCCACAGGGAAGGGCCCAGCCCTGAAAGCTGTTGCTGGTCTTCACGGTGCCTTGGCGCCCTATCTACAGGCACAACAGCACTGGGGATCTGGGCTTTCCCAGAGACGCAACATCTCATGGCGCTCGTTCGCGGCAGAGCCTCTTGCCGAATAGGCAAACGTCCGGCTCATTCTGCCACAGGGAAGGGCCCAGCCCTGAAAGCTGTTGCTGCTCTTCACGGTGCCTTGGCGCCCTATCTACAGGCACAACAGCACTGGGGATCTGGGCTTTCCCAGAGACGCAACATCTCATGGCGCTCGTTCGCGGCAGAGCCTCTTGCCGAAAAGGCAAACGTCCGGCTCCTTCTCCCACAGGGAAGGGCCCAGCCCTGAAAGCTGTTGCTGATCTTCACCTAACCTTGGTGCCCTATGTACTAGGCACAACAGCACTGGGGATTTGTGCTTTCCCAGAGACGCAACATCTCATGGCGCTCGGCCGCGGCAGAGCCTCTTGCCGAAAAGTCAAACGTTGGCTCCATCTCCCACAGGGAAGGGCCCAGCCCTGAAAGCTGTTGCTGCTCTTCACGATGCCTTGGCGCCCTATCTACAGGCACAACAGCACTGGGGATCTGGGCTTTCCCAGAGACGCAACATCTCATGGCGCTCGGCCGCGGCAGAGCCTCTTGCCGAAAAGGCAAACGTCCGGCTCCTTCTGCCACTGGGAAGGGCCCAGCCCTGAAAGCTGTTGCTGCTCTTCACGGTGCCTTGGCGCCCTATCTACAGGCACAATAGCACTGGGGATCTGGGCTTTCCCAGAGACGCAACATCTCATGGCGCTCGGCCGCGGCAGAGCCTCTTGCCGAAAAGGCAAACGTCCGGCTCCTTCTGCCACAGGGAAGGGCCCAGCCCTGAAAGCTGTTGCTGATCTTCACCTAACCTTGGTGCCCTATGTACTAGGCACAACAGCACTGGGGATATGGGCTTTCCCAGAGAAGCAACATCTCATGGTGCTCGGACGCGGCAGAGCCTCTTGCCGAAAAGGCAAACGTCCGGCTCCTTCTGCCACAGGGAAGGGCCCAGCCCTGAAAGCTGTTGCTGCTCTTCACAGTGCCTTGGCGCCCTATCTACAGGCACAATAGCCCTGGGGATCTGGGCTTTCCCAGAGACGCAACATCTCATGGCGCTCGGCCACGGCAGAGCCTCTTGCCGAAAAGGGAAACGTCCGGCTCCTTTTGCCACAGGGAAACGCCCAGCCCTGAAAGCTGTTGCTGCTCTTCACGGTGTATTGGCACCCTATCTACAGGCACAACAGCACTGGTGATTTGTGCTTTCCCAGAGACTCAACATCTCATGGCGCTCGGCCGCGGCAGAGCCTCTTGCCGAAAAGTCAAACGTTGGCTCCATCTCCCACAGGGAAGGGCCCAGCCCTGAAAGCTGTTGCTGCTCTTCACGGTGCCTTGGCGCCCTATCTACAGGCACAACAGCACTGGGGATCTGGGCTTTCCCAGAGACGCAACATCTCATGGCGCTCGTTCGCGGCAGAGCCTCTTGCCGAAAAGGCAAACGTCCGGCTCCTTCTCCCACAGGGAAGGGCCCAGCCCTGAAAGCTGTTGCTGCTCTTCACGGTGCCTTGGTGCCCTATGTACTAGGCACAAGAGCACTGGGGATCTGGGCTTTCCCAGAGACGCAACATCTCATGGCGCTCGGCCGCGGCAGAGCCTCTTGCCGAAAAGGCAAACGTCCGGCTCATTCTGCCACAGGGAAGGGCCCAGCCCTGAAAGCTGTTGCTGCTCTTCACGGTGCCTTGGTGCCCTATCTACAGGCACAATAGCCCTGGGGATCTGGGCTTTCCCAGAGACGCAACATCTCATGGCGCTCGGCCGTGGCAGAGCCTCTTGCCGAAAAGGCAAACGTCCGGCTCCTTCTCCCACAGGGAAGGGCCCAGCCCTGAAAGCTGTTGCTGATCTTCACCTAACCTTGGTGCCCTATGTACTAGGCACAACAGCACTGGGGATCTGTGCTTTCCCAGAGAAGCAACATCTCAGGGCGCTCGGACGCGGCAGAGCCTCTTGCGGAAAAGGCAAACGTCCGGCTCCTTCTCCCACTGGGAAGGGCCCAGACCTGAAAGCTCTTGCTGATCTTAACCTAACCTTGGTGCCCTATGTACTAGGCACAAGAGCACTGGGGATCTGGGCTTTCCCTGAGAAGCAACATCTCATGGCGCTCGTTCGCGGCAGAGCCTCTTGCCGAAAAGGCAAACGTCCGGCTCCTTCTCCCACAGGGAAGGGCCCAGCCCTGAAGGCTCTTGCTGCTATTCACGGTGCCTTGGCGCCCTATCTACAGGCACAACAGCACTGGGGATCTGGGCTTTCCCAGAGACGCAACATCTCATGGCGCTCGGCCGCGGCAGAGCCTCTTGCCGAAAAGTCAAACGTTGGCTCCATCTCCCACAGGGAAGGGCCCAGCCCTGAAAGCTGTTGCTGCTCTTCACGGTGCCTTGGCGCCCTATCTACAGGCACAACAGCACTGGGGATCTGGGCTTTCCCAGAGACGCAACATCTCATGGCGCTCGGCCGTGGCAGAGCCTCTTTCCGAAAAGGCAAACGTCCGGCTCCTTCTGCCACAGGGAAGGGCCCAGCCCTGAAAGCTGTTGCTGATCTTCACCTAACCTTGGTGCCCTATGTACTAGGCACAACAGCACTGGGGATCTGTGCTTTCCCAGAGAAGCAACATCTCATGGCGCTCGGACGCGGCAGAGCCTCTTGCCGAAAAGGCAAACGTCCGGCTCCTTCTGCCACAGGGAAGGGCCCAGCCCTGAAAGCTGTTGCTGCTCTTCACGGTGCCTTGGCGCCCTATCTACAGGCACAATAGCCCTGGGGATCTGGGCTTTCCCAGAGACGCAACATCTCATGGCGCTCGGCCACGGCAGAGCCTCTTGCCGAAAAGGCAAACGTCCGGCTCCATCTCCCACTGGGAAGGGCCCAGCCCTGAAAGCTGTTGCTGCTCTTCACGGTGCCTTGGCACCCTATCTACAGGCACAACAGCACTGGGGATCTGGGCTTTCCCAGAGACGCAACATCTCATGGCGCTCGGCCACGGCAGAGCCTCTTGCCGAAAAGGCAAACGTCCGGCTCCTTCTGCCACATGGAAAGACCCAGCCCTGAAAGCTGTTGCTGCTTTTCACGGTGCCTTGGCGCCCTATCTACAGGCACAACAGCACTGGGGATCTGGGCTTTCCCAGAGACGCAACATCTCATGGCGCTCGGCCGCGGCAGAGCCTCTTGCCGAAAAGGCAAACGTCCGGCTCCTTCTGCCACAGGGAAACACCCAGCCCTGAAAGCTGTTGCTGCTCTTCACGGTGCCTTGGCGCCCTATCTACAGGCACAACAGCACTGGGGATCTGGGCTTTCCCAGAGACGCAACATCTCATGGCGCTCGGCCGCGGCAGAGTCTCTTGCCGAAAAGGCAAACGTCCGGCTCCTTCTCCCACAGGGAAGGGCCCAGCCCTGAAAGCTGTTGCTGCTCTTCACGATGCCTTGGTGCCCTATCTACAGGCACAAGAGCACTGGGGATCTGTGCTTTCCTAGAGACGCAACATCTCATGGCGCTCGGCCGTGGCAGAGCCTCTTGCGGAAAAGGCAAACGTCCGGCTCCTTCTCCCACAGGGAAGGGCCCAGCCCTGAAAGCTGTTGCTGCTCTTCACGGTGCATTGGCGACCTATCTACAGGCACAACAGCACTTGTGATTTTTGCTTTCCCAGAGACTCAACATCTCATGGAGCTCGGCCGCGGCAGAGCCTCTTGCCAAAAATGCAAACGACCGGCTCCTTCTGCCACAGGGAAACGCCCAGCCCTGAAAGCTGTTGCTGCTCTTCACGGTGCCTTGGTGCCCTATCTACAGGCACAATAGCCCTGGGGATCTGGGCTTTCCCAGAGACGCAACATCTCATGGCGCTCGGCCGTGGCAGAGCCTCTTGCCGAAAAGGCAAACGTCCGGCTCCTTCTCCCACAGGGAAGGGCCCAGCCCTGAAAGCTGTTGCTGATCTTCACCTAACCTTGGTGCCCTATGTACTAGGCACAACAGCACTGGGGATCTGTGCTTTCCCAGAGAAGCAACATCTCAGGGCGCTCGGACGCGGCAGAGCCTCTTGCCGAAAAGGCAAACGTCCGGCTCCTTCTGCCACAGGGAAGGGCCCAGCCCTGAAAGCTGTTGCTGCTCTTCACGGTGCCTTGGCGCCCTATCTACAGGCACAAATGCCCTGGGGATCTGGGCTTTCCCAGAGACGCAACATCTCATGGCGCTCGGCCACGGAAGAGCCTCTTGCCGAAAAGGCAAACGTCCAGCTCCTTCTCCCACTGGGAAGGGCCCAGCCCTGAAAGCTGTTGCTGCTCTTCACGGTGCCTTGGCACCCTATCTACAGGCACAACAGCACTGGGGATCTGGGCATTCCCAGAGACGCAACATCTCATGGCGCTCGGCCGTGGCAGAGCCTCTTGCGGAAAAGGCAAACGTCCGGCTCCTTCTCCCACTGGGAAGGGCCCAGACCTGAAAGCTCTTGCTGATCTTCACCTAACCTTGGTGCCCTATGTACTAGGCACAAGAGCACTGGGGATCTGGGCTTTCCCTGAGAAGCAACATCTCATGGCGCTCGTTCGCGGCAGAGCCTCTTGCCGAAAAGGCAAACGTCCGGCTCCTTCTCCCACAGGGAAGGGCCCAGCCCTGAAAGCTGTTGCTGCTCTTCACGGTGCCTTGGCGCCCTATCTACAGGCACAACAGCACTGGGGATCTGTGCTTTCCCAGAGAAGCAACATCTCATGGCGCTCGGCCGCGGCAGAGCCTCTTGCCGAAAAGGCAAACGTTGGCTCCATCTCCCAAAGGGAAGGGCCCAGCCCTGAAAGCTGTTGCTGCTCTTCACGGTGCCTTGGCGCCCTATCTACAGGCACAACAGCACTGGGGATCTGGGCTTTCCCAGAGACGCAACATCTCATGGCGCTCGGCCGCGGCAGAGCCTCTTGCCGAAAAGGCAAACGTCCGGCTCCTTCTCCCACAGGGAAGGGCCCAGCCCTGAAAGCTGTTGCTGCTCTTCACGGTGCCTTGGCGCCCTATCTACAGGCACAATAGCCCTGGGGATATGGGCTTTCCCAGAGACGCAACATCTCATGGCGCTCGTCCGCGGCAGAGCCTCTTGCCGAAAAGGCAAACGTCCGGCTCCTTCTCCCACTGGGAAGGGCCCAGCCCTGAAAGCTGTTGCTGCTCTTCACGGTGCCTTGGCGCCCTATCTACAGGCACAACAGCCCTGGGGATCTGTGCTTTCCCAGAGACGCAACATCTCATGGCGCTCGGCCACGGCAGAGCCTCTTTCCGAAAAGGCAAACGTCCGGCTCCTTCTGCCACAGGGAAGGGCCCAGCCCTGAAAGCTGTTGCTGATCTTCACCTAACCTTGGTGCCCTATGTACTAGGCACAACAGCACTGGGGATCTGTGCTTTCCCAGAGAAGCAACATCTCATGGCGCTCGGACGCGGCAGAGCCTCTTGCCGAAAAGGCAAACGTCCGGCTCCTTCTCCCACAGGGAAGGGCCCAGCCCTGAAAGCTGTTGCTGCTCTTCACGGTGCCTTGGCGCCCTATCTACAGGCACAATAGCCCTGGGGATCTGGGCTTTCCCAGAGACGCAACATCTCATGGCGCTCGGCCACGGCAGAGCCTCTTGCGGAAAAGGCAAACGTCCGGCTCCTTCTCCCACTGGGAAGGGCCCAGCCCTGAAAGCTGTTGCTGCTCTTCACGGTGCCTTGGCACCCTATCTACAGGCACAACAGCACTGGGGATCTGGGCTTTCCCAGAGACGCAAATTCTCATGGCGCTCGGCCGCGGCAGAGCCTCTTGCCGAAAAGGCAAACGTCCGGCTCCTTCTGCCACATGGAAAGACCCAGCCCTGAAAGCTGTTGCTGCTCTTCACGGTGCCTTGGTGCCCTATCTACAGGCACAACAGCACTGGGGATCTGTGCTTTCCCAGAGACGCAACATCTCATGGCGCTCGGCCGCGGCAGAGCCTCTTGCCGAAAAGGCAAACGTCCGGCTCCATCTCCGACTGGGAAGGGCCCAGCCCTGAAAGCTCTTGCTGATCTTCACCTAACCTTGGTGCCCTATGTACTAGGCAAAAGAGCACTGGGGATCTGGGCTTTCCCTGAGAAGCAACATCTCATGGCGCTCGTTCGCGGCAGAGCCTCTTGCCGAAAAGGCAAACGTCCGGCTCCTTCTGCCACAGGGAAGGGCCCAGCCCTGAAAGCTGTTGCTGCTCTTCACGGTGCCTTGGCGCCCTATCTACAGGCACAATAGCCCTGGGGATCTGGGATTTCCCAGAGACGCAACATCTCATGGCGCTCAGCCACGGCAGAGCCTCTTGCCGAAAAGGCAAACGTCTGGCTCCTTCTCCCACTGGGAAGGGCCCAGCCCTGAAAGCTGTTGCTGCTCTTCACGGTGCCTTGGCACCCTATCTACAGGCACAACAGCACTGGGGATCTGGGCTTTCCCAGAGACGCAACATCTCATGGCGCTCGGCCGCGGCAGAGCCTCTTGCCGAAAAGGCAAACGTCCGGCTCCTTCTGCCACATGGAAAGACCCAGCCCTGAAAGCTGTTGCTGCTTTTCATGTGCCTTGGTGCCCTATCTACAGGCACAACAGCACTGGGGATCTGGGCTTTCCCAGAGACGCAACATCTCATGGCGCTCGGCCGTGGCAGAGCCTCTTGCGGAAAAGGGAAACGTCCGGCTCCATTTGCCACAGGGAAACGCCCAGCCCTGAAAGCTGTTGCTGCTCTTCACGGTGTATTGGCACCCTATCTACAGGCACAACAGCACTGGTGATTTGTGCTTTCCCAGAGACTCAACATCTCATGGCGCTCGGCCGCGGCAGAGCCTCTTGCCGAAAAGGCAAACGTCCGGCTCCTTCTCCCACAGGGAAGGCCTCAGGCCTGAAAGCTGTTGCTGCTCTTCACGGTGCCTTGGTGCGCTATCTACAGGCACAACAGCACTGGGGATCTGTGCTTTCCCAGAGACGCAACATCTCATGGCGCTCGGCCGCGGCAGAGCCTCTTGCCGAAAAGGCAAACGTCCGGCTCCTTCTCCCACTGGGAAGGGCCCAGACCTGAAAGCTCTTGCTGATCTTCACCTAACCTTGGTGCCCTATGTACTAGGCACAAGAGCACTGGGGATCTGGGCTTTCCCTGAGAAGCAACATCTCATGGCGCTCGGACGCGTCAGAGCCTCTTGCCGAAAAGGCAAACGTTCGGCTCATTCTGCCACAGGGAAGGGCCCAGCCCTGAAAGCTGTTGCTGCTCTTCACGGTGCCTTGGCGCCCTATCTACAGGCACAATAGCCCTGGGTATCTGGGCTATCCCAGAGACGCAACATCTCATGGCGCTCGTTCGCGGCAGAGCCTCTTGCCGAAAAGGCAAACGTCCGGCTCCTTCTCCCACAGGGAAGGGCCCAGCCCTGAAAGCTGTTGCTGATCTTCACCTAACCTTGGTGCCCTATCTACAGGCACAACAGCACTGGGGATTTGTGCTTTCCCAGAGACGCAACATCTCATGGCGCTCGGCCACGGCAGAGCCTCTTGCCGAAAAGGCAAACGTCCGGCTCCATCTCCCACTGGGAAGGGCCCAGCCCTGAAAGCTGTTGCTGCTCTTCACGGTGCCTTGGCACCCTATCTACAGGCACAACAGCACTGGGGATCTGGGCTTTCCCAGAGACGCAACATCTCATGGCGCTCGGCCGCGGCAGAGCCTCTTGCCGAAAAGGCAAACGTCCGGCTCCTTCTGCCACATGGAAAGACCCAGCCCTGAAAGCTGTTGCTGCTTTTCACGGTGCCTTGGCGCCCTATCTACAGGCACAACAGCACTGGGGATCTGGGCTTTCCCAGAGACGCAACATCTCATGGCGCTCGGCCGTGGCAGAGCCTATTGCGGAAAAGGGAAACGTCCGGCTCCTTCTGCCACAGGGAAACGCCCAGCCCTGAAAGCTTTTGCTGCTCTTCACGGTGTATTGGCACCCTATCTACAGGCACAACAGAACTGGGGATTTGGGCTTTCCCAGAGACTCAATATCTCATGGCGCTCGGCCGCGGCAGAGCCTCTTGCCGAAAAGGCAAACGTCCGGCTCCTTCTCCCACAGGGAAGGCCTCAGCCCTGAAAGCTGTTGCTGCTCTTCACGGTGCCTTGGTGCCCTATCTACAGGCACAACAGCACTGGGGATCTGTGCTTTCCCAGAGACGCAACATCTCATGGCGCTCGGCCGTGGCAGTGCCTCTTGCGGAAAAGGCAAACGTCCGGCTCCTTCTCCCACTGGGAAGGGCCCAGCCCTGAAAGCTGTTGCTGCTCTTCACGGTGCATTGGCAACCTATCTACAGGCACAACAGCACTTGTGATTTTTGCTTTCCCAGAGACTCAACATCTCATGGAGCTCGGCCGCGGCAGAGCCTCTTGCCAAAAAGGCAAACGACCGGCTCCTTCTCCCACAGGGAAGGGCCCAGCCCTGAAAGCTCTTGCTGATCTTCACGGTGCCTTGGTGCCCTATGTACTAGGCACAAGAGCACTGGGGATCTGGGCTTTCCCTGAGAAGCAACATCTCATGGCGCTCGTTCGCGGCAAGCCTCTTGCCGAAAAGGCAAACGTCCTGCTCCTTCTGCCACAGGGAAGGGCCCAGCCCTGAAAGCTGTTGCTGCTCTTCACGGTGCCTTGGCGCCCTATCTACAGGCACAATAGCCCTGGGGATCTGGGCTTTCCCAGAGACACAACATCTCATGGCGCTCGGCCACGGCAGAGCCTCTTGCCTAAAAGGCAAACGTCCGGCTCCTTCTCCCACAGGGAAGGGCCCAGCCCTGAAGGCTCTTGCTGCTCTTCACCTAACCTTGGTGCCCTATGTACTAGGCACAACAGCACTGGGGATCTGTGCTTTCCCAGAGAAGCAACATCTCAGGGTGCTCGGACGCGGCAGAGCCTCTTGCCGAAAAGGCAAACGTCCGGCTCCTTCTGCCACAGGGAAGGGCCCAGCCCTGAAAGCTGTTGCTGCTCTTCACGGTGCCTTGGCGCCCTATCTACAGGCACAACAGCACTGGGGATTTGTGCTTTCCCAGAGACGCAACATCTCATGCCGCTCGGCCACGGAAGAGCCTCTTGCGGAAAAGGCAAACGTCCGGCTCCTTCTCCCACTGGGAAGGGCCCAGCCCTGAAAGCTCTTGCTGATCTTCACCTAACCTTGGTGCCCTATGTACTAGGCACAAGAGCACTGGGGATCTGGGCTTTCCCTGAGAAGCAACATCTCATGGCGCTCGTTCGCGGCAGAGCCTCTTGCCGAAAAGGCAAACGTCCGGCTCCTTCTCCCACAGGGAAGGGCACAGCCCTGAAGGCTCTTGCTGCTCTTCACGGTGCCTTGGTGCCCTATCTACAGGCACAACAGCACTGTGGGTCTGTGCTTTCCCAGAGAAGCAACATCTAATGGCGCTCGGCCGTGGCAGAGCCTCTTGCCGAAAAGGCAAACGTCCGGCTCCTTCTCCCACTGGGAAGGGCCCAGCCCTGAAAGCTGTTGCTGCTCTTCACGGTGCCTTGGCGCCCTATCTACAGGCACAATAGCCCTGGGGATCTGGGCGTTCCCAGAGACGCAACATCTCATGGCGCTCGTTCGCGGCAGAGCCTCTTGCCGAAAAGGCAAACGTCCGGCTCCTTCTCCTTCAGGGAAGGGTCCAGCCCTGAAAGCTGTTGCTGATCTTCACCTAACCTTGGTGCCCTATGTACTAGGCACAACAGCACTGGGGATTTGTGCTTTCCCAGAGACGCAACAACTCATGGCGCTCGGCCGTGGCAGAGCCTCTTGCCGAAAAGGCAAACGTCCGGCTCATTCTCCCACTGGGAAGGGCCCAGCCCTGAGAGCTGTTGCTGCTCTTCACGGTGCCTTGGCGCCCTATCTACAGGCACAACAGCACTGGGGATCTGGGCTTTCCCAGAGACGCAACATCTCATGGCGCTCGGCCGCGGCAGAGCCTCTTGCCGAAAAGGCAAACGTCCGGCTCCTTCTGCCACAGGGAAGGGCCCAGCCCTGAAAGCTGTTGGTGCTCTTCATGGTGCCTTGGCGCCCTATCTACAGGCACAATAGCCCTGGGGATATGGGCTTTCCCAGAGACGCAACATCTCATGGCGCTCGGCCGTTGCAGAGCCTCTTGCCAAAAAGGCAAACGTCCGGCTCCTTCTCCCACAGGGAAGGGCCCAGCCCTGAAAGCTGTTGATGATGTTCACCTAACCTTGGTGCCCTATGTACTAGGCACAACAGCAGTGGGGATCTGTGCTTTCCCAGAGAAGCAACATCTCATGGCACTCGGCCGCGGCAGAGCCTCTTGCCGAAAAGGCAAACATCCGGCTCCTTCTGCCACAGGGAAGGGCCCAGCCCTGAAAGCTGTTGCTGCTCTTCACGGTGCCTTGGTGCCCTATGTACTAGGCACAAGAGCACTGGGGATCTGGGCTTTCCCTGAGAAGCAACATCTCATGGCGCTCGTTCGCGGCAAGCCTCTTGCCGAAAAGGCAAACGTCTGGCTCCTTCTCCCACTGGGAAGGGCCCAGCCCTGAAAGCTGTTGCTGGTCTTCACGGTGCCTTGGCGCCCTATCTACAGGCACAACAGCACTGGGGATCTGGGCTTTCCCAGAGACGCAACATCTCATGGCGCTCGGCCGCGGCAGAGCCTCTTGCCGAAAAGGCAAACGTCCGGCTCCTTCTGCCACAGGGAAGGGCCCAGCCCTGAAAGCTGTTGCTGCTCTTCACGGTGCCTTGGCGCCCTATCTACAGGCACAATAGCCCTGGGGATCTGGGCTTTCCCAGAGACACAACATCTCATGGCGCTCGGCCACGGCAGAGCCTCTTGCCGAAAAGGCAAACGTCCGGCTCCTTCTCCCACAGGGAAGGGCCCAGCCCTGAAGGCTCTTGCTGCTCTTCACCTAACCTTGGTGCCCTATGTACTAGGCACAACAGCACTGGGGATCTGTGCTTTCCCAGAGAAGCAACATCTCAGGGTGCTCGGACGCGGCAGAGCCTCTTGCCGAAAAGGCAAACGTCCGGCTCCTTCTGCAACAGGGAAGGGCCCAGCCCTGAAAGCTGTTGCTGCTCTTCACGGTGCCTTGCCGCCCTATCTACAGGCACAATTGCCCTGGGGATCTGGGCTTTCCCAGAGACGCAACATCTCATGCCGCTCGGCCACGGAAGAGCCTCTTGCGGAAAAGGCAAACGTCCGGCTCCTTCTCCCACTGGGAAGGGCCCAGCCCTGAAAGCTCTTGCTGATCTTCACCTAACCTTGGTGCCCTATGTACTAGGCACAAGAGCACTGGGGATCTGGGCTTTCCCTGAGAAGCAACATCTCATGGCGCTCGGCCGTGGCAGAGCCTCTTGCCGAAAAGGCAAATGTCCGGCTCCTTCTCCCACTGGGAAGGGCCCAGCCCTGAAAGCTGTTGCTGCTCTTCACGGTGCCTTGGCGCCCTATCTACAGGCACAATAGCCCTGGGGATCTGGGCGTTCCCAGAGACGCAACATCTCATGGCGCTCGTTCGCGGCAGAGCCTCTTGCCGAAAAGGCAAACGTCCGGCTCCTTCTCCCACAGGGAAGGGTCCAGCCCTGAAAGCTGTTGCTGATCTTCACCTAACCTTGGTGCCCTATGTACTAGGCACAACAGCACTGGGGATTTGTGCTTTCCCAGAGACGCAACAACTCATGGCGCTCGGCCGTGGCAGAGCCTCTTGCCGAAAAGGCAAACGTCCGGCTCATTCTCCCACTGGGAAGGGCCCAGCCCTGAGAGCTGTTGCTGCTCTTCACGGTGCCTTGGCGCCCTATCTACAGGCACAACAGCACTGGGGATCTGGGCTTTCCCAGAGACGCAACATCTCATGGCGCTCGGCCGCGGCAGAGCCTCTTGCCGAAAAGGCAAACGTCCGGCTCCTTCTGCCACAGGGAAGGGCCCAGCCCTGAAAGCTGTTGGTGCTCTTCATGGTGCCTTGGCGCCCTATCTACAGGCACAATAGCCCTGGGGATATGGGCTTTCCCAGAGACGCAACATCTCATGGCGCTCGGACACGGCAGAGCCTCTTGCCAAAAAGGCAAACGTCCGGCTCCTTCTCCCACAGGGAAGGGCCCAGCCCTGAAAGCTGTTGCTGCTCTTCACAGTGCCTTGGCGCCCTATCTACAGGCACAATAGCCCTGGGGATCTGGGCTTTCCCAGAGACCCAACATCTCATGGCGCTCGTTCGCGGCATAGTCTCTTGCCGAAAAGGCAAACGTCCGGCTCCTTCTCCCACAGGGAAGGGCCCAGCCCTGAAAGCTGTTGATGATGTTCACCTAACCTTGGTGCCCTATGTACTAGGCACAACAGCAGTGGGGATCTGTGCTTTCCCAGAGAAGCAACATCTCATGGCACTCGGCCGCGGCAGAGCCTCTTGCCGAAAAGGCAAACATCCGGCTCCTTCTGCCACAGGGAAGGGCCCAGCCCTGAAAGCTGTTGCTGCTCTTCACGGTGCCTTGGCGCCCTATCTACAGGCACAATAGCCCTGGGGATCTGGGATTTCCCAGAGACGCAACATCTCATGGCGCTCGGCCACGGCAGAGCCTTTTGCCGAAAAGGCAAACGTCCGGCTCCATCTCCCACTGGGAAGGGCCCAGCCCTGAAAGCTGTTGCTGCTCTTCACGGTGCCTTGGCACCCTATCTACAGGCACAACAGCACTGGGGATCTGGGCTTTCCCAGAGACGCAACATCTCATGGCGCTCGGCCACGGCAGAGCCTCTTGCCGAAAAGGCAAACGTCCGGCTCCTTCTGCCACATGGAAAGACCCAGCCCTGAAAGCTGTTGCTGCTTTTCACGGTGCCTTGGCGCCCTATCTACAGGCACAACAGCACTGGGGATCTGGGCTTTCCCAGAGACGCAACATCTCATGGCGCTCGGCCGTGGCAGAGCCTCTTGCCGAAAAGGGAAACGTCCGGCTCCTTCTGCCACAGGGAAACACCCAGCCCTGAAAGCTGTTGCTGCTCTTCACGGTGCCTTGGCGCCCTATCTACAGGCACAACAGCACTGGTGATTTGTGCTTTCCCAGAGACTCAACATCTCATGGCGCTCGGCCGCGGCAGAGCCTCTTGCCGAAAAGGCAAACGTCCGGCTCCTTCTCCCACAGGGAAGGGCCCAGCCCTGAAAGCTGTTGCTGCTCTTCACGATGCCTTGGCGCCCTATCTACAGGCACAACAGCACTGGGGATCTGTGCTTTCCTAGAGACGCAACATCTCATGGCGCTCGGCCGTGGCAGAGCCTCTTGCGGAAAAGGCAAACGTCCGGCTCCTTCTCCCACAGGGAAGGGCCCAGCCCTGAAAGCTCTTGCTGCTCTTCACGGTGCATTGGCGACCTATCTATAGGCACAACAGCACTTGTGATTTTTGCTTTCCCAGAGACTCAACATCTCATGGAGCTCGGCCGCGGCAGAGCCTCTTGCCAAAAAGGCAAACGACCGGCTCCTTCTGCCACAGGGAAACGCCCAGCCCTGAAAGCTGTTGTTGCTCTTCACGGTGCCTTGGCGCCCTATCTACAGGCACAACAGCACTGGGGATTTGTGCTTTCCCAGAGACGCAACATCTCATGGCGCTCGGTCGCGGCAGAGCCTCTTGCCGAAAAGGCAAACGTCCGGCTCCTTCTCCCACAGGGAAGGGCCCAGCCCTGAAAGCTGTTGCTGCTCTTCACGGTGCCTTGGTGCCCTATGTACTAGGCACAAGAGCACTGGGGATCTGGGCTTTCCCAGAGACGCAACATCTCATGGCGCTCGGCCGCGGCAGAGCCTCTTGCCGAAAAGGCAAACGTCCGGCTCATTCTGCCACAGGGAAGGGCCCAGCCCTGAAAGCTGTTGCTGCTCTTCACGGTGCCTTGGTGCCCTATCTACAGGCACAATAGCCCTGGGGATCTGGGCTTTCCCAGAGACGCAACATCTCATGGCGCTCGGCCGTGGCAGAGCCTCTTGCCGAAAAGGCAAACGTCCGGCTCCTTCTCCCACAGGGAAGGGCCCAGCCCTGAAAGCTGTTGCTGATCTTCACCTAACCTTGGTGCCCTATGTACTAGGCACAACAGCACTGGGGATCTGTGCTTTCCCAGAGAAGCAACATCTCAGGGCGCTCGGACGCGGCAGAGCCTCTTGCCGAAAAGGCAAACGTCCGGCTCCTTCTCCCACAGGGAAACACCCAGCCCTGAAAGCTGTTGCTGCTCTTCACGGTGCCTTGGCACCCTATCTACAGGCACAACAGCACTGGGGTTCTGGGCATTCCCAGAGACGCAACATCTCATGGCGCTCGGCCGCGGCAGAGCCTCTTGCCGAAAAGGCAAACGTCCGGCTCCTTCTCCCACTGGGAAGGGCCCAGACCTGAAAGCTCTTGCTGATCTTCACCTAACCTTGGTGCCCTATGTACTAGGCACAAGAGCACTGGGGATTTGGGCTTTCCCTGAGAAGCAACATCTCATGGCGCTCGTTCGCGGCAGAGCCTCTTGCCGAAAAGGCAAACGTCCGGCTCCTTCTCCCACAGGGAAGGGCCCAGCCCTGAAAGCTGTTGCTGCTCTTCAACGGTGCCTTGGCGCCCTATCTACAGGCACAACAGCACTGGGGATCTGGGCTTTCCCAGAGACGCAACATCTCATGGCGCTCGGCCGCGGCAGAGCCTCTTGCCGAAAAGGCAAACGTCCGGCTCCTTCTGCCACAGGGAAGGGCCCAGCCCTGAAAGCTGTTGCTGCTCTTCACGGTGCCTTGGCGCCCTATCTACAGGCACAGTAGCCCTGGGGATATGGGCTTTCCCAGAGACGCAACATCTCATGGCGCTCGGCCGCGGCAGAGCCTCTTGCCGAAAAGGCAAACGTCCGGCTCCTTCTCCCACTGGGAAGGGCCCAGCCCTGAAAGCTGTTGCTGCTCTTCACGGTGCCTTGGCGCCCTATCTACAGGCACAATAGCCCTGGGGATCTGTGCTTTCCCAGAGACGCAACATCTCATGGCGCTCGGCCAAGGCAGAGCCTCTTTCCGAAAAGGCAAACGTCCGGCTCCTTCTGCCACAGGGAAGGGCCCAGCCCTGAAAGCTGTTGCTGATCTTCACCTAACCTTGGTGCCCTATGTACTAGGCACAACAGCACTGGGGATCTGTGCTTTCCCAGAGAAGCAACATCTCATGGCGCTCGGACGCGGCAGAGCCTCTTGCCGAAAAGGCAAACGTCCGGCTTCTTCTGCCACAGGGAAACACCCAGCCCTGAAAGCTGTTGCTGCTCTTCACGGTGCCTTGGCGCCCTATCTACAGGCACAACAGCACTGGTATTTTGTGCTTTCCCAGAGACTCAACATCTCATGGCGCTCGGCCGCGGCAGAGCCTCTTGCCGAAAAGGCAAACGTCCGGCTCCTTCTCCCACAGGGAAGGGCCCAGCCCTGAAAGCTGTTGCTGCTCTTCACGATGCCTTGGCGCCCTATCTACAGGCACAACAGCACTGGGGATCTGTGCTTTCCTAGAGACGCAACATCTCATGGCGCTCGGACACGGCAGAGCCTCTTGCCAAAAAGGCAAACTTCCGGCTCCTTCTCCCACAGGGAAGGGCCCAGCCCTGAAAGCTGTTGCTGCTCTTCACGGTGCATTGGCGACCTATCTACAGGCACAACAGCACTTGTGATTTTTGCTTTCCCAGAGACGCAACATCTCATGGCGCTTGGCCGCGGCAGAGCCTCTTGCCAAAAAGGCAAACGACCGGCTCCTTCTGCCACAGGGAAACGCCCAGCCCTGAAAGCTGTTGTTGCTCTTCACGGTGCCTTGGCGCCCTATCTACAGGCACACCAGCACTGGGGATTTGTGCTTTCCCAGAGACGCAACATCTCATGGCGCTCGGTCGCGGCAGAGCCTCTTGCCGAAAAGGCAAACGTCCGGCTCCTTCTCCCACAGGGAAGGGCCCAGCCCTGAAAGCTGTTGCTGCTCTTCACGGTGCCTTGGTGCCCTATGTACTAGGCACAAGAGCACTGGGGATCTGGGCTTTCCCAGAGACGCAACATCTCATGGCGCTCGGCCGCGGCAGAGCCTCTTGCCGAAAAGGTAAACGTCCGGCTCATTCTCCCACAGGGAAGGGCCCAGCCCTGAAAGCTGTTGCTGCTCTTCACGGTGCCTTGGTGCCCTATCTACAGGCACAATAGCCCTGGGGATCTGGGCTTTCCCAGAGACGCAACATCTCATGGCGCTCGGCCGTGGCAGAGCCTCTTGCCGAAAAGGCAAACGTCCGGCTCCTTCTCCCACAGGGAAGGGCCCAGCCCTGAAAGCTGTTGCTGATCTTCACCTAACCTTGGTGCCCTATGTACTAGGCACAACAGCACTGGGGATCTGTGCTTTCCCAGAGAAGCAACATCTCATGGCGCTCGGCCGCGGCAGAGCCTCTTGCCGAAAAGGCAAACGTCCGGCTCCTTCTGCCACAGGGAAGGGCCCAGCCCCGAAAGCTGTTGCTGCTCTTCACGGTGCCTTGGCGCCCTATCTACAGGCACAATTGCCCTGGGGATCTGGGCTTTCCCAGAGACGCAACATCTCATGGCGCTCGGCCGCGGCAGAGCCTCTTGCCGAAAAGGCAAACGTCCGGCTCCTTCTGCCACAGGGAAGGGCCCAGCCCTGAAAGCTGTTGCTGCTCTTCACGGTGCCTTGGCGCCCTATCTACAGGCACAGTAGCCCTGGGGATATGGGCTTTCCCAGAGACGCAACATCTCATGGCGCTCGGCCGCGGCAGAGCCTCTTGCCGAAAAGGCAAACGTCCGGCTCCTTCTCCCACTGGGAAGGGCCCAGCCCTGAAAGCTGTTGCTGCTCTTCACGGTGCCTTGGCGCCCTATCTACAGGCACAATAGCCCTGGGGATCTGTGCTTTCCCAGAGACGCAACATCTCATGGCGCTCGTTCGCGGCAGAGCCTCTTGCCGAAAAGGCAAACGTCCGGCTCCTTCTCCCACAGGGAAGGGCCCAGCCCTGAAGGCTCTTGCTGCTATTCACGGTGCCTTGGCGCCCTATCTACAGGCACAACAGCACTGGGGATCTGTGCTTTCCCAGAGAAGCAACATCTCATGGCGCTCGGCCGCGGCAGAGCCTCTTGCCGAAAAGGCAAACGTCCGGCTCCTTCTGCCACAGGGAAGGGCCCAGCCCTGAAAGCTGTTGCTGATCTTCACCTAACCTTGGTGCCCTATGTACTAGGCACAACAGCACTGGGGATCTGTGCTTTCCCAGAGAAGCAACATCTCATGCCTCTCGGACGCGTCAGAGCCTCTTGCCGAAAAGGCAAACGTCCGGCTCCTTCTGCCACAGGGAAGGGCCCAGCCCTGAAAGCTGTTGCTGCTCTTCACGGTGCCTTGGCGCCCTATCTACAGGCACAATAGCCCTGGGGATCTGGGCTTTCCCAGAGACGCAACATCTCATGGCGCTCGGCCACGGCAGAGCCTCTTGCCGAAAAGGCAAACGTCCGGCTCCTTCTCCCACTGGGAAGGGCCCAGCCCTGAAAGCTGTTGCTGCTCTTCACGGTGCCTTGGCACCCTATCTACAGGCACAACAGCACTGGGGATCTGGGCTTTCCCAGAGACGCAACATCTCATGGCGCTTGGCCGCGGCAGAGCCTCTTGCCGAAAAGGCAAACGTCCGGCTCCTTCTGCCACATGGAAAGACCCAGCCCTGAAAGCTGTTGCTGCTTTTCATGTGCCTTGGTGCCCTATCTACAGGCACAACAGCACTGGGGATCTGGGCTTTCCCAGAGACGCAACATCTCATGGCGCTCGGCCGTGGCAGAGCCTCTTGCGGAAAAGGGAAACGTCCGGCTCCATTTGCCACAGGGAAACGCCCAGCCCTGAAAGCTGTTGCTGCTCTTCACGGTGTATTGGCACCCTATCTACAGGCACAACAGCACTGGTGATTTGTGCTTTCCCAGAGACTCAACATCTCATGGCGCTCGGCCGCGGCAGAGCCTCTTGCCGAAAAGGCAAACGTCCGGCTCCTTCTCCCACAGGGAAGGCCTCAGGCCTGAAAGCTGTTGCTGCTCTTCACGGTGCCTTGGTGCGCTATCTACAGGCACAACAGCACTGGGGATATGGGCTTTCCCAGAGACGCAACATCTCATGGCGCTCGGCTGCGGCAGAGCCTCTTGCCGAAAAGGCAAACGTCCGGCTCCTTCTCCCACTGGGAAGGGCCCAGACCTGAAAGCTCTTGCTGATCTTCACCTAACCTTGGTGCCCTATGTACTAGGCACAAGAGCACTGGGGATCTGGGCTTTCCCTGAGAAGCAACATCTCATGGCGCTCGGACGCGGCAGAGCCTCTTGCCGAAAAGGCAAACGTTCGGCTCATTCTGCCACAGGGAAGGGCCCAGCCCTGAAAGCTGTTGCTGCTCTTCACGGTGCCTTGGCGCCCTATCTACAGGCACAATAGCCCTGGGGATCTGGGCTATCCCAGAGACGCAACATCTCATGGCGCTCGTTCGCGGCAGAGCCTCTTGCCGAAAAGGCAAACGTCCGGCTCCTTCTCCCACAGGGAAGGGCCCAGCCCTGAAAGCTGTTGCTGATCTTCACCTAACCTTGGTGCCCTATCTACAGGCACAACAGCACTGGGGATTTGTGCTTTCCCAGAGATGCAACATCTCATGGCGCTCGGCCGCGGCAGAGCCTCTTGCCGAAAAGGCAAACGTTGGCTCCATCTCCCACAGGGAAGGGCCCAGCCCTGAAAGCTGTTGCTGCTCTTCACGGTGCCTTGGCGCCCTATCTACAGGCACAACAGCACTGGGGATATGGGCTTTCCCAGAGAAGCAACATCTCATGGCACTCGGACGCGGCAGAGCCTCTTTCCGAAAAGGCAAACGTGCGGCTCCTTCTGCCACAGGGAAGGGCCCAGCCCTGAAAGCTGTTGCTGCTCTTCACGGTGCCTTGGCGCCCTATCTACAGGCACAATATCCCTGGGGATCTGGGATTTCCCAGAGACGCAACATCTCATGGCTCTCGGCCACGGCAGAGCCTCTTGCCGAAAAGGCAAACGTCCGGCTCCATCTGCCACTGGGAAGGGCCCAGCCCTGAAAGCTGTTGCTGCTTTTCACGGTGCCTTGGCGCCCTATCTACAGGCACAACAGCACTGGGGATATGGGCTTTCCCAGAGACGCAACATCTCATGGCGCTCGGCCGTGGCAGAGCCTATTGCGGAAAAGGGAAACGTCCGGCTCCTTCTGCCACAGGGAAACGCCCAGCCCTGAAAGCTGTTGCTGCTCTTCACGGTGTATTGGCACCCTATCTACAGGCACAACAGCACTGGGGATTTGGGCTTTCCCAGAAACTCAATATCTCATGGCGCTCGGCCGCGGCAGAGCCTCTTGCCGAAAAGGCAAACGTCCGGCTCCTTCTCCCACTGGGAAGGGCCCAGCCCTGAAAGCTGTTGCTGCTCTTCACGGTGCATTGGCAACCTATCTACAGGCACAACAGCACTTGTGATTTTTGCTTTCCCAGAGACTCAACATCTCATGGAGCTCGGCCGCGGCAGAGCCTCTTGCCGAAAAGGCAAACGTCCGGCTCCTTCTGCCACAGGGAAGGGCCCAGCCCTGAAAGCTGTTGCTGCTCTCCACGGTGCCTTGGCGCCCTATCTACAGGCACAATAGCCCTGAGGATCTGGGCTTTCCCAGAGACACAACATCTCATGGCGCTCGGCCACGGCAGAGCCTCTTGCCGAAAAGGCAAACGTCCGGCTCCTTCTCCCACAGGGAAGGGCCCAGCCCTGAAGGCTCTTGCTGCTCTTCACCTAACCTTGGTGCCCTATGTACTAGGCACAACAGCACTGGGGATCTGTGCTTTCCCAGAGAAGCAACATCTCAGGGTGCTCGGACGCGGCAGAGCCTCTTGCCGAAAAGGCAAACGTCCGGCTCCTTCTGCCACAGGGAAGGGCCCAGCCCTGAAAGCTGTTGCTGATCTTCACCTAACCTTGGTGCCCTATGTACTAGGCACAACAGCACTGGGGATCTGTGCTTTCCCAGAGAAGCAACATCTCATGCCTCTCGGACGCGTCAGAGCCTCTTGCCGAAAAGGCAAACGTCCGGCTCCTTCTGCCACAGGGAAGGGCCCAGCCCTGAAAGCTGTTGCTGCTCTTCACGGTGCCTTGGCGCCCTATCTACAGGCACAATAGCCCTGGGGATCTGGGCTTTCCCAGAGACGCAACATCTCATGGCGCTCGGCCACGGCAGAGCCTCTTGCCGAAAAGGCAAACGTCCGGCTCCTTCTCCCACTGGGAAGGGCCCAGCCCTGAAAGCTGTTGCTGCTCTTCACGGTGCCTTGGCACCCTATCTACAGGTACAACAGCACTGGGGATCTGGGCTTTCCCAGAGACGCAACATCTCATGGCGCTTGGCCGCGGCAGAGCCTCTTGCCGAAAAGGCAAACGTCCGGCTCCTTCTGCCACATGGAAAGACCCAGCCCTGAAAGCTGTTGCTGCTTTTCATGTGCCTTGGTGCCCTATCTACAGGCACAACAGCACTGGGGATCTGGGCTTTCCCAGAGACGCAACATCTCAGGGTGCTCGGACGCGGCAGAGCCTCTTGCCGAAAAGGCAAACGTCCGGCTCCTTCTCCCACAGGGAAGGGCCCAGCCCTGAAGGCTCTTGCTGCTCTTCACCTAACCTTGGTGCCCTATGTACTAGGCACAACAGCACTGGGGATCTGTGCTTTCCCAGAGAAGCAACATCTCAGGGTGCTCGGACGCGGCAGAGCCTCTTGCCGAAAAGGCAAACGTCCGGCTCCTTCTGCCACAGGGAAGGGCCCAGCCCTGAAAGCTGTTGCTGATCTTCACCTAACCTTGGTGCCCTATGTACTAGGCACAACAGCACTGGGGATCTGTGCTTTCCCAGAGAAGCAACATCTCATGCCTCTCGGACGCGTCAGAGCCTCTTGCCGAAAAGGCAAACGTCCGGCTCCTTCTGCCACAGGGAAGGGCCCAGCCCTGAAAGCTGTTGCTGCTCTTCACGGTGCCTTGGCGCCCTATCTACAGGCACAATAGCCCTGGGGATCTGGGCTTTCCCAGAGACGCAACATCTCATGGCGCTCGGCCACGGCAGAGCCTCTTGCCGAAAAGGCAAACGTCCGGCTCCTTCTCCCACTGGGAAGGGCCCAGCCCTGAAAGCTGTTGCTGCTCTTCACGGTGCCTTGGCACCCTATCTACAGGCACAACAGCACTGGGGATCTGGGCTTTCCCAGAGACGCAACATCTCATGGCGCTTGGCCGCGGCAGAGCCTCTTGCCGAAAAGGCAAACGTCCGGCTCCTTCTCCCACAGGGAAGGGCCCAGCCCTGAAGGCTCTTGCTGCTCTTCACCTAACCTTGGTGCCCTATGTACTAGGCACAACAGCACTGGGGATCTGTGCTTTCCCAGAGAAGCAACATCTCAGGGTGCTCGGACGCGGCAGAGCCTCTTGCCGAAAAGGCAAACGTCCGGCTCCTTCTGCCACAGGGAAGGGCCCAGCCCTGAAAGCTGTTGCTGATCTTCACCTAACCTTGGTGCCCTATGTACTAGGCACAACAGCACTGGGGATCTGGGCTTTCCCAGAGAAGCAACATCTCATGCCTCTCGGACGCGTCAGAGCCTCTTGCCGAAAAGGCAAACGTCCGGCTCCTTCTGCCACAGGGAAGGGCCCAGCCCTGAAAGCTGTTGCTGCTCTTCACGGTGCCTTGGCGCCCTATCTACAGGCACAATAGCCCTGGGGATCTGGGCTTTCCCAGAGACGCAACATCTCATGGCGCTCGGCCACGGCAGAGCCTCTTGCCGAAAAGGCAAACGTCCGGCTCCTTCTCCCACTGGGAAGGGCCCAGCCCTGAAAGCTGTTGCTGCTCTTCACGGTGCCTTGGCACCCTATCTACAGGCACAACAGCACTGGGGATCTGGGCTTTCCCAGAGACGCAACATCTCATGGCGCTTGGCCGCGGCAGAGCCTCTTGCCGAAAAGGCAAACGTCCGGCTCCTTCTGCCACATGGAAAGACCCAGCCCTGAAAGCTGTTGCTGCTTTTCATGTGCCTTGGTGCCCTATCTACAGGCACAACAGCACTGGGGATCTGGGCTTTCCCAGAGACGCAACATCTCATGGCGCTCGGCCGTGGCAGAGCCTCTTGCGGAAAAGGGAAACGTCCGGCTCCATTTGCCACAGGGAAACGCCCAGCCCTGAAAGCTGTTGCTGCTCTTCACGGTGTATTGGCACCCTATCTACAGGCACAACAGCACTGGTGATTTGTGCTTTCCCAGAGACTCAACATCTCATGGCGCTCGGCCGCGGCAGAGCCTCTTGCCGAAAAGGCAAACGTCCGGCTCCTTCTCCCACAGGGAAGGCCTCAGGCCTGAAAGCTGTTGCTGCTCTTCACGGTGCCTTGGTGCGCTATCTACAGGCACAACAGCACTGGGGATCTGTGCTTTCCCAGAGACGCAACATCTCATGGCGCTCGGCTGCGGCAGAGCCTCTTGCCGAAAAGGCAAACGTCCGGCTCCTTCTCCCACTGGGAAGGGCCCAGACCTGAAAGCTCTTGCTGATCTTCACCTAACCTTGGTGCCCTATGTACTAGGCACAAGAGCACTGGGGATCTGGGCTTTCCCTGAGAAGCAACATCTCATGGCGCTCGGACGCGTCAGAGCCTCTTGCCGAAAAGGCAAACGTTCGGCTCATTCTGCCACAGGGAAGGGCCCAGCCCTGAAAGCTGTTGCTGCTCTTCACGGTGCCTTGGCGCCCTATCTACAGGCACAATAGCCCTGGGGATCTGGGCTATCCCAGAGACGCAACATCTCATGGCGCTCGTTCGCGGCAGAGCCTCTTGCCGAAAAGGCAAACGTCCGGCTCCTTCTCCCACAGGGAAGGGCCCAGCCCTGAAAGCTGTTGCTGATCTTCACCTAACCTTGGTGCCCTATCTACAGGCACAACAGCACTGGGGATTTGTGCTTTCCCAGAGATGCAACATCTCATGGCGCTCGGCCGCGGCAGAGCCTCTTGCCGAAAAGGCAAACGTTGGCTCCATCTCCCACAGGGAAGGGCCCAGCCCTGAAAGCTGTTGCTGCTCTTCACGGTGCCTTGGCGCCCTATCTACAGGCACAACAGCACTGGGGATCTGGGCTTTCCCAGAGAAGCAACATCTCATGGCACTCGGACGCGGCAGAGCCTCTTTCCGAAAAGGCAAACGTCCGGCTCCTTCTGCCACAGGGAAGGGCCCAGCCCTGAAAGCTGTTGCTGCTCTTCACGGTGCCTTGGCGCCCTATCTACAGGCACAATATCCCTGGGGATCTGGGATTTCCCAGAGACGCAACATCTCATGGCTCTCGGCCACGGCAGAGCCTCTTGCCGAAAAGGCAAACGTCCGGCTCCATCTCCCACTGGGAAGGGCCCAGCCCTGAAAGCTGTTGCTGCTCTTCACGGTGCCTTGGCACCCTATCTACAGGCACAACAGCACTGGGGATCTGTGCTTTCCCAGAGACGCAACATCTCATGGCGCTCGGCCGCGGCAGAGCCTCTTGCCGAAAAGGCAAACGTCCGGCTCCTTCTGCCACATGGAAAGACCCAGCCCTGAAAGCTGTTGCTGCTTTTCACGGTGCCTTGGCGCCCTATCTACAGGCACAACAGCACTGGGGATCTGGGCTTTCCCAGAGACGCAACATCTCATGGCGCTCGGCCGTGGCAGAGCCTATTGCGGAAAAGGGAAACGTCCGGCTCCTTCTGCCACAGGGAAACGCCCAGCCCTGAAAGCTGTTGCTGCTCTTCACGGTGCCTTGGCACCCTATCTACAGGCACAACAGCACTGGGGATTTGGGCTTTCCCAGAAACTCAATATCTCATGGCGCTCGGCCGCGGCAGAGCCTCTTGCGGAAAAGGCAAACGTCCGGCTCCTTCTCCCACTGGGAAGGGCCCAGCCCTGAAAACTCTTGCTGATCTTCACCTAACCTTGGTGCCCTATGTACTAGGCACAAGAGCACTGGAGATCTGGGCTTTCCCTGAGAAGCAACATCTCATGGCGATCGTTCGCGGCAGAGCCTCTTGCCGAAAAGGCAAACGTCCGGCTCCTTCTCCCACAGGGAAGGGCACAGCCCTGAAGGCTCTTGCTGCTCTTCACGGTGCCTTGGTGCCCTATCTACAGGCACAACAGCACTGTGGGTCTGTGCTTTCCCAGAGAAGCAACATCTCATGGCGCTCGGCTGTGGCAGAGCCTCTTGCCGAAAAGGCAAACGTCCGGCTCCTTCTCCCACTGGGAAGGGCCCAGCCCTGAAAGCTGTTGCTGCTCTTCACGGTGCCTTGGCGCCCTATCTACAGGCACAATAGCCCTGGGGATCTGGGCGTTCCCAGAGACGCAACATCTCATGGCGCTCGTTCGCGGCAGAGCCTCTTGCCGAAAAGGCAAACGTCCGGCTCCTTCTCCCACAGGGAAGGGTCCAGCCCTGAAAGCTGTTGCTGATCTTCACCTAACCTTGGTGCCCTATGTACTAGGCACAACAGCACTGGGGATTTGTGCTTTCCCAGAGACGCAACAACTCATGGCGCTCGGCCGTGGCAGAGCCTCTTGCCGAAAAGGCAAACGTCCGGCTCATTCTCCCACTGGGAAGGGCCCAGCCCTGAGAGCTGTTGCTGCTCTTCACGGTGCCTTGGCGCCCTATCTACAGGCACAACAGCACTGGGGATCTGGGCTTTCCCAGAGACGCAACATCTCATTGCGCTCGGCCGCGGCAGAGCCTCTTGCCGAAAAGGGAAACGTCCGGCTCCTTCTGCCACAGGGAAGGGCCCAGCCCTGAAAGCTGTTGGTGCTCTTCATGGTGCCTTGGCGCCCTATCTACAGGCACAATAGCCCTGGGGATATGGGCTTTCCCAGAGACGCAACATCTCATGGCGCTCGGACACGGCAGAGCCTCTTGCCAAAAAGGCAAACGTCCGGCTCCTTCTCCCACAGGGAAGGGCCCAGCCCTGAAAGCTGTTGCTGCTCTTCACAGTGCCTTGGCGCCCTATCTACAGGCACAATAGCCCTGGGGATCTGGGCTTTCCCAGAGACCCAACATCTCATGGCGCTCGTTCGCGGCATAACCTCTTGCCGAAAAGGCAAACGTCCGGCTCCTTCTCCCACAGGGAAGGGTCCAGCCCTGAAAGCTCTTGCTGCTCTTCACCTAACCTTGGTGCCCTATGTACTAGGCACAAGAGCACTGGGGATCTGGGCTTTCCCTGTGAAGCAACATCTAAGGGCGCTCGTTCGCGGCAGAGCCTCTTGCCGAAAAGGCAAACGTCCGGCTCCTTCTCCCACAGGGAAGGGCACAGCCCTGAAGGCTCTTGCTGCTCTTCACGGTGCCTTGGCACCCTATCTACAGGCACAACAGCACTGGGGATCTGTGCTTTCCCAGAGAAGCAACATCTCATGGCGCTCGGACGCGGCAGAGCCTCTTGCCGAAAAGGCAAACGTCCGGCTCATTCTCCCACAGGGAAGGGCCCAGCCCTGAAAGCTGTTGCTGCTCTTCACGGTGCCTTGGCGCCCTATCTACAGGCACAATAGCCCTGGGGATCTGGGCTTTCCCAGAGACGCAACATCTCATGGCGCTCGTTCGCGGCAGAGCCTCTTTCCGAAAAGGCAAACGTCCGGCTCCTTCTCCCACAGGGAAGGGCCCAGCCCTGAAAGCTGTTGCTGATCTTCACCTAACCTTGGTGCCCTATGTACTAGGCACAACAGCACTGGGGATTTGTGCTTTCCCAGAGACGCAACATCTCATGGCGCTCGGCCGCGGCAGAGCCTCTTGCCGAAAAGGCAAACGTCCGGTTCCTTCTTCCACTGGGAAGGGCCCAGCCCTGAAAGCTGTTGCTGCTCTTCACGGTGCCTTGGCGCCCTATCTACAGGCACAATAGCCCTGGGGATCTGGGCTTTCCCAGAGACGCAACATCTCATGGCGCTCGGCCGCGGCAGAGCCTCTTGCCGAAAAGGCAAACGTCCGGCTCCTTCTGCCACAGGGAAGGGCCCAGCCCTGAAAGCTGTTGCTGCTCTTCACGGTGCCTTGGTGCCCTATCTACAGGCACAATAGCCCTGGGGATATGGGCTTTCCCAGAGACTCAACATCTCATGGCGCTCGGACACGGCAGAGCCTCTTGCCAAAAAGGCAAACGTCCGGCTCCTTCTCCCACAGGGAAGGGCCCAGCCCTGAAAGCTGTTGCTGCTCTTCACGGTGCCTTGGCGCCCTATCTACAGGCACAATAGCCCTGGGGATCTGGGCTTTCCCAGAGACGCAACATCTCATGGCGCTCGTTCGCGGCAGAGCCTGTTGCCGAAAAGGCAAACGTCCGGCTCTTTCTCCCACAGGGAAGGGTCCAGCCCTGAAAGCTCTTGCTGCTCTTCACCTAACCTTGGTGCCCTATGTACTAGGCACAACAGCACTGGGGATCTGTGCTTTCCCAGAGAAGCAACATCTCATGGCGCTCGGACGCGGCAGAGCCTCTTGCCGAAAAGGCAAACGTCCGGCTCCTTCTGCCACAGGGAAGGGCCCAGCCCTGAAAGCTGTTGCTGCTCTTCACGGTGCCTTGCCGCCCTATCTACAGGCACAATTGCCCTGGGGATCTGGGCTTTCCCAGAGACGCAACATCTCATGCCGCTCGGCCACGGAAGAGCCTCTTGCGGAAAAGGCAAACGTCCGGCTCCTTCTCCCACTGGGAAGGGCCCAGCCCTGAAAGCTCTTGCTGATCTTCACCTAACCTTGGTGCCCTATGTACTAGGCACAAGAGCACTGGGGATCTGGGCTTTCCCTGAGAAGCAACATCTCATGCCGCTCGGCCGCGGCAGAGCCTCTTGCCGAAAAGGCAAACGTCCGGCTCCTTCTGCCACATGGAAAGACCCAGCCCTGAAAGCTGTTGCTGCTTTTCACGGTGCCTTGGCGCCCTATCTACAGGCACAACAGCACTGGGGATCTGGGCTTTCCCAGAGACGCAACATCTCATGGCGCTCGGCCATGGCAGAGCCTATTGCGGAAAAGGGAAACGTCCGGCTCCTTCTGCCACAGGGAAACGCCCAGCCCTGAAAGCTGTTGCTGCTCTTCACGGTGTATTGGCACCCTATCTACAGGCACAACAGAACTGGGGATTTGGGCTTTCCCAGAGACGCAATATCTCATGGCGCTCGGCCGCGGCAGAGCCTCTTGCCGAAAAGGCAAACGTCCGGCTCCTTCTCCCACAGGGAAGGCCTCAGCCCTGAAAGCTGTTGCTGCTCTTCACGGTGCCTTGGTGCGCTATCTACAGGCACAACAGCACTGGGGATCTGTGCTTTCCCAGAGACGCAACATCTCATGGCGCTCGGCCGTGGCAGAGCCTCTTGCGGAAAAGGCAAACGTCCGGCTCCTTCTCCCACTGGGAAGGGCCCAGCCCTGAAAGCTGTTGCTGCTCTTCACGGTGCATTGGCAACCTATCTACAGGCACAACAGCACTTGTGATTTTTGCTTTCCCAGAGACTCAACATCTCATGGAGCTCGGCCGCGGCAGAGCCTCTTGCCAAAAAGGCAAACGACCGGCTCCTTCTCCCACAGGGAAGGGCCCAGCCCTGAAAGCTGTTGCTGCTCTTCACGGTGCCTTGGTGCCCTATGTACTAGGCACAAGAGCACTGGGTATCTGGGCTTTCCCTGAGAAGCAACATCTCATGGCGCTCGTTCGCGGCAAGCCTCTTGCCGAAAAGGCAAACGTCTGGCTCCTTCTCCCACTGGGAAGGGCCCAGCCCTGAAAGCTGTTGCTGGTCTTCACGGTGCCTTGGCGCCCTATCTACAGGCACAACAGCACTGGGGATCTGGGCTTTCCCAGAGACGCAACATCTCATGGCGCTCGGCCGCGGCAGAGCCTCTTGCCGAAAAGGCAAACGTCCGGCTCCTTCTGCCACAGGGAAGGGCCCAGCCCTGAAAGCTGTTGCTGCTCTTCACGGTGCCTTGGCGCCCTATCTACAGGCACAATAGCCCTGGGGATCTGGGCTTTCCCAGAGACGCAACATCTCATGGCGCTCGGCCGCGGCAGAGCCTCTTGCCGAAAAGGCAAACGTCCGGCTCCTTCTGCCACAGGGAAGGGCCCAGCCCTGAAAGCTGTTGCTGCTCTTCACGGTGCCTTGGTGCCCTATCTACAGGCACAATAGCCCTGGGGATATGGGCTTTCCCAGAGACTCAACATCTCATGGCGCTCGGACACGGCAGAGCCTCTTGCCAAAAAGGCAAACGTCCGGCTCCTTCTCCCACAGGGAAGGGCCCAGCCCTGAAAGCTGTTGCTGCTCTTCACGGTGCCTTGGCGCCCTATCTACAGGCACAATAGCCCTGGGGATCTGGGCTTTCCCAGAGACGCAACATCTCATGGCGCTCGTTCGCGGCAGAGCCTGTTGCCGAAAAGGCAAACGTCCGGCTCTTTCTCCCACAGGGAAGGGTCCAGCCCTGAAAGCTCTTGCTGCTCTTCACCTAACCTTGGTGCCCTATGTACTAGGCACAACAGCACTGGGGATCTGTGCTTTCCCAGAGAAGCAACATCTCATGGCGCTCGGACGCGGCAGAGCCTCTTGCCGAAAAGGCAAACGTCCGGCTCCTTCTGCCACAGGGAAGGGCCCAGCCCTGAAAGCTGTTGCTGCTCTTCACGGTGCCTTGCCGCCCTATCTACAGGCACAATTGCCCTGGGGATCTGGGCTTTCCCAGAGACGCAACATCTCATGCCGCTCGGCCACGGAAGAGCCTCTTGCGGAAAAGGCAAACGTCCGGCTCCTTCTCCCACTGGGAAGGGCCCAGCCGTGAAAGCTCTTGCTGATCTTCACCTAACCTTGGTGCCCTATGTACTAGGCACAAGAGCACTGGGGATCTGGGCTTTCCCTGAGAAGCAACATCTCATGCCGCTCGGCCGCGGCAGAGCCTCTTGCCGAAAAGGCAAACGTCCGGCTCTTTCTGCCACATGGAAAGACCCAGCCCTGAAAGCTGTTGCTGCTTTTCACGGTGCCTTGGCGCCCTATCTACAGGCACAACAGCACTGGGGATCTGGGCTTTCCCAGAGACGCAACATCTCATGGCGCTCGGCCATGGCAGAGCCTATTGCGGAAAAGGGAAACGTCCGGCTCCTTCTGCCACAGGGAAACGCCCAGCCCTGAAAGCTGTTGCTGCTCTTCACGGTGTATTGGCACCCTATCTACAGGCACAACAGAACTGGGGATTTGGGCTTTCCCAGAGACGCAATATCTCATGGCGCTCGGCCGCGGCAGAGCCTCTTGCCGAAAAGGCAAACGTCCGGCTCCTTCTCCCACAGGGAAGGCCTCAGCCCTGAAAGCTGTTGCTGCTCTTCACGGTGCCTTGGTGCGCTATCTACAGGCACAACAGCACTGGGGATCTGTGCTTTCCCAGAGACGCAACATCTCATGGCGCTCGGCCGTGGCAGAGCCTCTTGCGGAAAAGGCAAACGTCCGGCTCCTTCTCCCACTGGGAAGGGCCCAGCCCTGAAAGCTGTTGCTGCTCTTCACGGTGCATTGGCAACCTATCTACAGGCACAACAGCACTTGTGATTTTTGCTTTCCCAGAGACTCAACATCTCATGGAGCTCGGCCGCGGCAGAGCCTCTTGCCAAAAAGGCAAACGACCGGCTCCTTCTCCCACAGGGAAGGGCCCAGCCCTGAAAGCTGTTGCTGCTCTTCACGGTGCCTTGGTGCCCTATGTACTAGGCACAAGAGCACTGGGGATCTGGGCTTTCCCTGAGAAGCAACATCTCATGGCGCTCGTTCGCGGCAAGCCTCTTGCCGAAAAGGCAAACGTCTGGCTCCTTCTCCCACTGGGAAGGGCCCAGCCCTGAAAGCTGTTGCTGCTCTTCACGGTGCCTTGGCGCCCTATCTACAGGCACAACAGCACTGGGGATCTGGGCTTTCCCAGAGACGCAACATCTCATGGCGCTCGGCCGCGGCAGAGCCTCTTGCCGAAAAGGCAAACGTCCGGCTCCTTCTGCCACAGGGAAGGGCCCAGCCCTGAAAGCTGTTGCTGCTCTTCACGGTGCCTTGGTGCCCTATCTACAGGCACAATAGCCCTGGGGATCTGGGCTTTCCCAGAGACACAACATCTCATGGCGCTCGGCCACGGCAGAGCCTCTTGCCGAAAAGGCAAACGTCCGGCTCCTTCTCCCACAGGGAAGGGCCCAGCCCTGAAAGCTGTTGCTGCTCTTCACAGTGCCTTGGCGCCCTATCTACAGGCACAATAGCCCTGGGGATCTGGGCTTTCCCAGAGACCCAACATCTCATGGCGCTCGTTCGCGGCATAGCCTCTTGCCGAAAAGGCAAACGTCCGGCTCCTTCTCCCACAGGGAAGGGTCCAGCCCTGAAAGCTCTTGCTGCTCTTCACCTAACCTTGGTGCCCTATGTACTAGGCACAAGAGCACTGGGGATCTGGGCTTTCCCTGTGAAGCAACATCTCAGGGCGCTCGTTCGCGGCAGAGCCTCTTGCCGAAAAGGCAAACGTCCGGCTCATTCTCCCACAGGGAAGGGCCCAGCCCTGAAAGCTGTTGCTGCTCTTCACGGTGCCTTGGCGCCCTATCTACAGGCACAATAGCCCTGGGGATCTGGGCTTTCCCAGAGAAGCAACATCTCATGGCGCTCGGCCGCGGCAGAGCCTCTTGCCGAAAAGGCAAACGTCCGGCTCCTTCTCCCACAGGGAAGGGCCCAGCCCTGAAAGCTGTTGCTGCTCTTCACGGTGCCTTGGCGCCCTATCTACAGGCACAATAGCCCTGGGGATCTGGGCTTTCCCAGAGACGCAACATCTCATGGCGCTCGTTCGCGGCAGAGCCTCTTGCCGAAAAGGCAAACGTCCGGCTCCTTCTCCCACAGGGAAGGGCCCAGCCCTGAAAGCTGTTGCTGATCTTCACCTAACCTTGGTGCCCTATGTACTAGGCACAACAGCACTGGGGATTTGTGCTTTCCCAGAGACGCAACATCTCATGGCGCTCGGCCGCGGCAGAGCCTCTTGCCGAAAAGGCAAACGTCCGGTTCCTTCTTTCACTGGGAAGGGCCCAGCCCTGAAAGCTGTTGCTGCTCTTCACGGTGCCTTGGCGCCCTATCTACAGGCACAATAGCCCTGGGGATCTGGGCTTTCCCAGAGACGCAACATCTCATGGCGCTCGGCCGCGGCAGAGCCTCTTGCCGAAAAGGCAAACGTCCGGCTCCTTCTGCCACAGGGAAGGGCCCAGCCCTGAAAGCTGTTGCTGCTCTTCACGGTGCCTTGGTGCCCCATCTACAGGCACAATAGCCCTGGGGATATGGGCTTTCCCAGAGACTCAACATCTCATGGCGCTCGGACACGGCAGAGCCTCTTGCCAAAAAGGCAAACGTCCGGCTCCTTCTGCCACAGGGAAGGGCCCAGCCCTGAAAGCTGTTGCTGCTCTTCACGGTGCCTTGGCGCCCTATCTACAGGCACAATAGCCCTGGGGATCTGGGCTTTCCCAGAGACGCAACATCTCATGGCGCTCGTTCGCGGCAGAGCCTGTTGCCGAAAAGGCAAACGTCCGGCTCTTTCTCCCACAGGGAAGGGTCCAGCCCTGAAAGCTCTTGCTGCTCTTCACCTAACCTTGGTGCCCTATGTACTAGGCACAACAGCACTGGGGATCTGTGCTTTCCCAGAGAAGCAACATCTCATGGCGCTCGGACGCGGCAGAGCCTCTTGCCGAAAAGGCAAACGTCCGGCTCCTTCTGCCACAGGGAAGGGCCCAGCCCTGAAAGCTGTTGCTGCTCTTCACGGTGCCTTGCCGCCCTATCTACAGGCACAATTGCCCTGGGGATCTGGGCTTTCCCAGAGACGCAACATCTCATGCCGCTCGGCCAAGGAAGAGCCTCTTGCGGAAAAGGCAAACGTCCGGCTCCTTCTCCCACTGGGAAGGGCCCAGCCCTGAAAGCTCTTGCTGATCTTCACCTAACCTTGGTGCCCTATGTACTAGGCACAAGAGCACTGGGGATCTGGGCTTTCCCTGAGAAGCAACATCTCATGGCGCTCGGACGCGGCAGAGCCTCTTGCCGAAAAGGCAAACGTCCGGCTCCTTCTGCCACATGGAAAGACCCAGCCCTGAAAGCTGTTGCTGCTTTTCACGGTGCCTTGGCGCCCTATCTACAGGCACAACAGCACTGGGGATCTGGGCTTTCCCAGAGACGCAACATCTCATGGCGCTCGACCGTGGCAGAGCCTCTTGCGGAAAAGGGAAACGTCCGGCTCCTTCTGCCACAGGGAAACGCCCAGCCCTGAAAGCTGTTGCTGCTCTTCACGGTGTATTGGCACCCTATCTACAGGCACAACAGCACTGGGGATTTGGGCTTTCCCAGAGACTCAATATCTCATGGCGCTCGGCCGCGGCAGAGCCTCTTGCCGAAAAGGCAAACGTCCGGCTCCTTCTCCCACAGGGAAGGCCTCAGCCCTGAAAGCTGTTGCTGCTCTTCACGGTGCCTTGGTGCCCTATCTACAGGCACAACAGCACTGGGGATCTGTGCTTTCCCAGAGACGCAACATCTCATGGCGCTCGGCCGTGGCAGAGCCTCTTGCGGAAAAGGCAAACGTCCGGCTCATTCTGCCACAGGGAAGGGCCCAGCCCTGAAAGCTGTTGCTGCTCTTCACGGTGCATTGGCAACCTATCTACAGGCACAACAGCACTTGTGATTTTTGCTTTCCCAGAGACTCAACATCTCATGGAGCTCGGCCGCGGCAGAGCCTCTTGCCAAAAAGGCAAACGACCGGCTCCTTCTCCCACAGGGAAGGGCCCAGCCCTGAAAGCTGTTGCTGCTCTTCACCTAACCTTGGTGCCCTATGTACTAGGCACAAGAGCACTGGGGATCTGGGCTTTCCCTGAGAAGCAACATCTCATGGCGCTCGTTCGCGGCAAGCCTCTTGCCGAAAAGGCAAACGTCTGGCTCCTTCTCCCACTGGGAAGGGCCCAGCCCTGAAAGCTGTTGCTGGTCTTCACGGTGCCTTGGCGCCCTATCTACAGGCACAACAGCACTGGGGATCTGGGCTTTCCCAGAGACGCAACATCTCATGGCGCTCGGCCGCGGCAGAGCCTCTTGCCGAAAAGGCAAACGTCCGGCTCCTTCTGCCACAGGGAAGGGCCCAGCCCTGAAAGCTGTTGCTGCTCTTCACGGTGCCTTGGCGCCCTATCTACAGGCACAATAGCCCTGGGGATCTGGGCTTTCCCAGAGACACAACATCTCATGGCGCTCGGCCACGGCAGAGCCTCTTGCCGAAAAGGCAAACGTCCGGCTCCTTCTCCCACAGGGAAGGGCCCAGCCCTGAAGGCTCTTGCTGCTCTTCACCTAACCTTGGTGCCCTATGTACTAGGCACAACAGCACTGGGGATCTGTGCTTTCCCAGAGAAGCAACATCTCAGGGTGCTCGGACGCGGCAGAGCCTCTTGCCGAAAAGGCAAACGTCCGGCTCCTTCTGCAACAGGGAAGGGCCCAGCCCTGAAAGCTGTTGCTGCTCTTCACGGTGCCTTGGCGCCCTATCTACAGGCACAATTGCCCTGGGGATCTGGGCTTTCCCAGAGACGCAACATCTCATGCCGCTCGGCCACGGAAGAGCCTCTTGCGGAAAAGGCAAACGTCCGGCTCCTTCTCCCACTGGGAAGGGCCCAGCCCTGAAAGCTCTTGCTGATCTTCACCTAACCTTGGTGCCCTATGTACTAGGCACAAGAGCACTGGAGATCTGGGCTTTCCCTGAGAAGCAACATCTCATGGCGCTCGTTCGCGGCAGAGCCTCTTGCCGAAAAGGCAAACGTCCGGCTCCTTCTCCCACAGGGAAGGGCACAGCCCTGAAGGCTCTTGCTGCTCTTCACGGTGCCTTGGCGCCCTATCTACAGGCACAACAGCACTGGGGATCTGGGCTTTCCCAGAGACGCAACATCTCATGGCGCTCGGCCGCGGCAGAGCCTCTTGCCGAAAAGGCAAACGTCCGGCTCCTTCTGCCACAGGGAAGGGCCCAGCCCTGAAAGCTGTTGGTGCTCTTCATGGTGCCTTGGCGCCCTATCTACAGGCACAATAGCCCTGGGGATATGGGCTTTCCCAGAGACGCAACATCTCATGGCGCTCGGACACGGCAGAGCCTCTTGCCAAAAAGGCAAACGTCCGGCTCCTTCTCCCACAGGGAAGGGCCCAGCCCTGAAAGCTGTTGCTGCTCTTCACAGTGCCTTGGCGCCCTATCTACAGGCACAATAGCCCTGGGGATCTGGGCTTTCCCAGAGACCCAACATCTCATGGCGCTCGTTCGCGGCATAGCCTCTTGCCGAAAAGGCAAACGTCCGGCTCCTTCTCCCACAGGGAAGGGCACAGCCCTGAAGGCTCTTGCTGCTCTTCACGGTGCCTTGGCACCCTATCTACAGGCACAACAGCACTGGGGATCTGTGCTTTCCCAGAGAAGCAACATCTCATGGCGCTCGGCCGCGGCAGAGCCTCTTGCCGAAAAGGCAAACGTCCGGCTCATTCTCCCACAGGGAAGGGCCCAGCCCTGAAAGCTGTTGGTGCTCTTCATGGTGCCTTGGTGCCCTATCTACAGGCACAATAGCCCTGGGGATCTGGGCTTTCCCAGAGACGCAACATCTCATGGCGCTCGTTCGCGGCAGAGCCTCTTGCCGAAAAGGCAAACGTCCGGCTCCTTCTCCCACAGGGAAGGGCCCAGCCCTGAAAGCTGTTGCTGATCTTCACCTAACCTTGGTGCCCTATGTACTAGGCACAACAGCACTGGGGATTTGTGCTTTCCCAGAGACGCAACATCTCATGGCGCTCGGCCGCGGCAGAGCCTCTTGCCGAAAAGGCAAACGTCCGGTTCCTTCTTCCACTGGGAAGGGCCCAGCCCTGAAAGCTGTTGCTGCTCTTCACGGTGCCTTGGCGCCCTATCTACAGGCACAATAGCCCTGGGGATCTGGGCTTTCCCAGAGACGCAACATCTCATGGCGCTCGGCCGCGGCAGAGCCTCTTGCCGAAAAGGCAAACGTCCGGCTCCTTCTGCCACAGGGAAGGGCCCAGCCCTGAAAGCTGTTGCTGCTCTTCACGGTGCCTTGGCGCCCTATCTACAGGCACAATAGCCCTGGGGATATGGGCTTTCCCAGAGACGCAACATCTCATGGCGCTCGGACACGGCAGAGCCTCTTGCCAAAAAGGCAAACGTCCGGCTCCTTCTCCCACTGGGAAGGGCCCAGCCCTGAAAGCTGTTGCTGCTCTTCACGGTGCCTTGGCGCCCTATCTACAGGCACAATTGCCCTGGGGATCTGGGCTTTCCCAGAGACGCAACATCTCATGGCGCTCGTTCGCGGCAGAGCCTGTTGCCGAAAAGGCAAACGTCCGGCTCTTTCTCCCACAGGGAAGGGTCCAGCCCTGAAAGCTCTTGCTGCTCTTCACCTAACCTTGGTGCCCTATGTACTAGGCACAACAGCACTGGGGATCTGTGCTTTCCCAGAGAAGCAACATCTCATGGCGCTCGGACGCGGCAGAGCCTCTTGCCGAAAAGGCAAACGTCCGGCTCCTTCTGCCACAGGGAAGGGCCCAGCCCTGAAAGCTGTTGCTGCTCTTCACGGTGCCTTGCCGCCCTATCTACAGGCACAATTGCCCTGGGGATCTGGGCTTTCCCAGAGACGCAACATCTCATGCCGCTCGGCCACGGAAGAGCCTCTTGCGGAAAAGGCAAACGTCCGGCTCCTTCTCCCACAGGGAAGGGCCCAGCCCTGAAAGCTCTTGCTGATCTTCACCTAACCTTGGTGCCCTATGTACTAGGCACAAGAGCACTGGGGATCTGGGCTTTCCCTGAGAAGCAACATCTCATGGCGCTCGTTCGTGGCAGAGCCTCTTGCCGAAAAGGCAAACGTCCGGCTCCTTCTCCCACAGGGAAGGGCACAGCCCTGAAGGCTCTTGCTGCTCTTCACGGTGCCTTGGTGCCCTATCTACAGGCACAACAGCACTGTGGGTCTGTGCTTTCCCAGAGAAGCAACATCTCATGGCGCTTGTTCGTGGCAGAGCCTCTTGCCGAAAAGGCAAACGTCCGGCTCATTCTCCCACAGGGAAGGGCCCAGCCCTGAAAGCTGTTGCTGCTCTTCACGGTGCCTTGGCGCCCTAACTACAGGCACAATAGCCCTGGGGATCTGGGCGTTCCCAGAGACGCAACATCTCATGGCGCTCGTTCGCGGCAGAGCCTCTTGCCGAAAAGGCAAACGTCCGGCTCCTTCTCCCACAGGGAAGGGTCCAGCCCTGAAAGCTCTTGCTGATCTTCACCTAACCTTGGTGCCCTATGTACTAGGCACAACAGCACTGGGGATTTGTGCTTTCCCAGAGACGCAACAACTCATGGCGCTCGGCCGTGGCAGAGCCTCTTGCCGAAAAGGCAAACGTCCGGCTCATTCTCCCACTGGGAAGGGCCCAGCCCTGAGAGCTGTTGCTGCTCTTCACGGTGCCTTGGCGCCCTATCTACAGGCACAACAGCACTGGGGATCTGGGCTTTCCCAGAGACGCAACATCTCATGGCGCTCGGCCGCGGCAGAGCCTCTTGCCGAAAAGGCAAACGTCCGGCTCCTTCTGCCACAGGGAAGGGCCCAGCCCTGAAAGCTGTTGGTGCTCTTCATGGTGCCTTGGCGCCCTATCTACAGGCACAATAGCCCTGGGGATATGGGCTTTCCCAGAGACGCAACATCTCATGGCGCTTGGACACGGCAGAGCCTCTTGCCAAAAAGGCAAACGTCCGGCTCCTTCTCCCACAGGGAAGGGCCCAGCCCTGAAAGCTGTTGCTGCTCTTCACAGTGCCTTGGCGCCCTATCTACAGGCACAATAGCCCTGGGGATCTGGGCTTTCCCAGAGACCCAACATCTCATGGCGCTCGTTCGCGGCATAGCCTCTTGCCGAAAAGGCAAACGTCCGGCTCCTTCTCCCACAGGGAAGGGCACAGCCCTGAAGGCTCTTGCTGCTCTTCACGGTGCCTTGGCACCCTATCTACAGGCACAACAGCACTGGGGATCTGTGCTTTCCCAGAGAAGCAACATCTCATGGCGCTCGGCCGCGGCAGAGCCTCTTGCCGAAAAGGCAAACGTCCGGCTCATTCTCCCACAGGGAAGGGCCCAGCCCTGAAAGCTGTTGGTGCTCTTCATGGTGCCTTGGCGCCCTATCTACAGGCACAATAGCCCTGGGGATCTGGGCTTTCCCAGAGACGCAACATCTCATGGCGCTCGTTCGCGGCAGAGCCTCTTGCCGAAAAGGCAAACGTCCGGCTCCTTCTCCCACAGGGAAGGGCCCAGCCCTGAAAGCTGTTGCTGATCTTCACCTAACCTTGGTGCCCTATGTACTAGGCACAACAGCACTGGGGATTTGTGCTTTCCCAGAGACGCAACATCTCATGGCGCTCGGCCGCGGCAGAGCCTCTTGCCGAAAAGGCAAACGTCCGGTTCCTTCTTCCACTGGGAAGGGCCCAGCCCTGAAAGCTGTTGCTGCTCTTCACGGTGCCTTGGCGCCCTATCTACAGGCACAATAGCCCTGGGGATCTGGGCTTTCCCAGAGACGCAACATCTCATGGCGCTCGGCCGCGGCAGAGCCTCTTGCCGAAAAGGCAAACGTCCGGCTCCTTCTGCCACAGGGAAGGGCCCAGCCCTGAAAGCTGTTGCTGCTCTTCACGGTGCCTTGGTGCCCTATCTACAGGCACAATAGCCCTGGGGATATGGGCTTTCCCAGAGACGCAACATCTCATGGCGCTCGGACACGGCAGAGCCTCTTGCCAAAAAGGCAAACGTCCGGCTCCTTCTCCCACTGGGAAGGGCCCAGCCCTGAAAGCTGTTGCTGCTCTTCACGGTGCCTTGGCGCCCTATCTACAGGCACAATTGCCCTGGGGATCTGGGCTTTCCCAGAGACGCAACATCTCATGGCGCTCGTTCGCGGCAGAGCCTGTTGCCGAAAAGGCAAACGTCCGGCTCTTTCTCCCACAGGGAAGGGTCCAGCCCTGAAAGCTCTTGCTGCTCTTCACCTAACCTTGGTGCCCTATGTACTAGGCACAACAGCACTGGGGATCTGTGCTTTCCCAGAGAAGCAACATCTCATGGCGCTCGGACGCGGCAGAGCCTCTTGCCGAAAAGGCAAACGTCCGGCTCCTTCTGCCACAGGGAAGGGCCCAGCCCTGAAAGCTGTTGCTGCTCTTCACGGTGCCTTGCTGCCCTATCTACAGGCACAATTGCCCTGGGGATCTGGGCTTTCCCAGAGACGCAACATCTCATGCCGCTCGGCCACGGAAGAGCCTCTTGCGGAAAAGGCAAACGTCCGGCTCCTTCTCCCACAGGGAAGGGCCCAGCCCTGAAAGCTCTTGCTGATCTTCACCTAACCTTGGTGCCCTATGTACTAGGCACAAGAGCACTGGGGATCTGGGCTTTCCCTGAGAAGCAACATCTCATGGCGCTCGTTCGTGGCAGAGCCTCTTGCCGAAAAGGCAAACGTCCGGCTCCTTCTCCCACAGGGAAGGGCACAGCCCTGAAGGCTCTTGCTGCTCTTCACGGTGCCTTGGTGCCCTATCTACAGGCACAACAGCACTGTGGGTCTGTGCTTTCCCAGAGAAGCAACATCTCATGGCGCTTGTTCGTGGCAGAGCCTCTTGCCGAAAAGGCAAACGTCCGGCTCATTCTCCCACAGGGAAGGGCCCAGCCCTGAAAGCTGTTGCTGCTCTTCACGGTGCCTTGGCGCCCTAACTACAGGCACAATAGCCCTGGGGATCTGGGCGTTCCCAGAGACGCAACATCTCATGGCGCTCGTTCGCGGCAGAGCCTCTTGCCGAAAAGGCAAACGTCCGGCTCCTTCTCCCACAGGGAAGGGTCCAGCCCTGAAAGCTCTTGCTGATCTTCACCTAACCTTGGTGCCCTATGTACTAGGCACAACAGCACTGGGGATTTGTGCTTTCCCAGAGACGCAACAACTCATGGCGCTCGGCCGTGGCAGAGCCTCTTGCCGAAAAGGCAAACGTCCGGCTCATTCTCCCACTGGGAAGGGCCCAGCCCTGAGAGCTGTTGCTGCTCTTCACGGTGCCTTGGCGCCCTATCTACAGGCACAACAGCACTGGGGATCTGGGCTTTCCCAGAGACGCAACATCTCATGGCGCTCGGCCGCGGCAGAGCCTCTTGCCGAAAAGGCAAACGTCCGGCTCCTTCTGCCACAGGGAAGGGCCCAGCCCTGAAAGCTGTTGGTGCTCTTCATGGTGCCTTGGCGCCCTATCTACAGGCACAATAGCCCTGGGGATATGGGCTTTCCCAGAGACGCAACATCTCATGGCGCTCGGACACGGCAGAGCCTCTTGCCAAAAAGGCAAACGTCCGGCTCCTTCTCCCACAGGGAAGGGCCCAGCCCTGAAAGCTGTTGCTGCTCTTCACAGTGCCTTGGCGCCCTATCTACAGGCACAATAGCCCTGGGGATCTGGGCTTTCCCAGAGACCCAACATCTCATGGCGCTCGTTCGCGGCATAGCCTCTTGCCGAAAAGGCAAACGTCCGGCTCCTTCTCCCACAGGGAAGGGTCCAGCCCTGAAAGCTCTTGCTGCTCTTCACCTAACCTTGGTGCCCTATGTACTAGGCACAAGAGCACTGGGGATCTGGGCTTTCCCTGTGAAGCAACATCTCAGGGCGCTCGTTCGCGGCAGAGCCTCTTGCCGAAAAGGCAAACGTCCGGTCCTTCTCCCACAGGGAAGGGCACAGCCCTGAAGGCTCTTGCTGCTCTTCACGGTGCCTTGGCACCCTATCTACAGGCACAATAGCCCTGGGGATCTGGGCTTTCCCAGAGACGCAACATCTCATGGCGCTCGTTCGCGGCAGAGCCTGTTGCCGAAAAGGCAAACGTCCGGCTCTTTCTCCCACAGGGAAGGGTCCAGCCCTGAAAGCTCTTGCTGCTCTTCACCTAACCTTGGTGCCCTATGTACTAGGCACAACAGCACTGGGGATCTGTGCTTTCCCAGAGAAGCAACATCTCATGGCGCTCGGCCACGGCAGAGCCTCTTGCCGAAAAGGCAAACGTCCGGCTCCTTCTGCCACAGGGAAACACCCAGCCCTGAAAGCTGTTGCTGCTCTTCACGGTGCCTTGGTGCCCTATCTACAGGCACAACAGCACTGGGGATCTGGGCTTTCCCAGAGACGCAACATCTCATGGCGCTCGGCCACGGCAGAGCCTCTTGCCGAAAAGGCAAACGTCCGGCTCCTTCTCCAACTGGGAAGGGCCCAGCCCTGAAAGCTGTTGCTGCTCTTCACGGTGCCTTGGCACCCTATCTACAGGCACAACAGCACTGGGGATGTGGGCTTTCCCAGAGACGCAACATCTCATGGCGCTCGGCCGCGGCACAGCCTCTTGCCGAAAAGGCAAACGTCCGGCTCCTTCTGCCACATGGAAACACCCAGCCCTGAAAGCTGTTGCTGCTCTTCACGGTGCCTTGGCGCCCTATCTACAGGCACAACAGCACTGGGGATCTGGGCTTTCCCAGAGACGCAACATCTCATGGCGCTCGGCCGTGGCAGAGCCTCTTGCGGAAAAGGCAAACGTCCGGCTCCTTCTCCCACTGGGAAGGGCCCAGCCCTGAAAGCTCTTGCTGATCTTCACCTAACCTTGGTGCCCTATGTACTAGGCACAAGAGCACTGGGGATCTGGGCTTTCCCTGAGAAGCAACATCTCATGGCGCTCGGCCGTGGCAGAGCCTCTTGCCGAAAAGGCAAACGTCCGGCTCCTTCTCCCACAGGGAACGGCCCAGCCCTGAAAGCTGTTGCTGCTCTTCACGGTGCCTTGGTGCCCTATGTACTAGGCACAAGAGCACTGGGGATCTGGGCTTTCCCTGAGAAGCAACATCTCATGGCGCTTGTTCGCGGCAGAGCCTCTTGCCGAAAAGGCAAACGTTGGCTCCATCTCCCACAGGGAAGGGCCCAGCCCTGAAAGCTGTTGCTGCTCTTCACGATGCCTTGGCGCCCTATCTACAGGCACAACAGCACTGGGGATCTGGTCTTTCCCAGAGACGCAACATCTCATGGCGCTCGGCCGCGGCAGAGCCTCTTGCCGAAAAGGCAAACGTCCGGCTCCTTCTCCCACAGGGAAGGGCCCAGCCCTGAAAGCTGTTGCTGCTCTTCACGGTGCCTTGGCGCCCTATCTACAGGCACAATAGCCCTGGGGATCTGGGCTTTCCCAGAGACGCAACATCTCATGGCGCTCGGCCACGGCAGAGCCTCTTGCCGAAAAGGCAAACGTCCAGCTCTTTCTCCCACAGGGAAGGGCCCAGCCCTGAAAGCTGTTGCTGATCTTCACCTAACCTTGGTGCCCTATGTACTAGGCACAACAGCACTGGGGATCTGTGCTTTCCCAGAAAAGCAACATCTCATGGCGCTCGTTAGCGGCAGAGCCTCTTGCCGAAAAGGCAAACGTCCGGCTCCTTCTGCCACAGGGAAGGGCCCAGCCCTGAAAGCTGTTGCTGCTCTTCACGGTGCCTTGGCGCCCTATCTACAGGCACAATAGCCCTGGGGATCTGGGATTTCCCAGAGACGCAACATCTCATGGCGCTCAGCCACGGCAGAGCCTCTTGCCGAAAAGGCAAACGTCCGGCTCCTTCTCCCACTGGGAAGGGCCCAGCCCTGAAAGCTGTTGCTGCTCTTCACGGTGCCTTGGCACCCTATCTACAGGCACAACAGCACTGGGGATCTGGGCTTTCCCAGAGACGCAACATCTCATGGCGCTCGGCCGCGGCAGAGCCTCTTGCCGAAAAGGCAAACGTCCGGCTCCTTCTGCCACATGGAAAGACCAAGCCCTGAAAGCTGTTGCTGCTTTTCATGTGCTTTGGTGCCCTATCTACAGGCACAACAGCACTGGGGATCTGGGCTTTCCCAGAGACGCAACATCTCATGGCGCTCGGCCGTGGCAGAGCCTCTTGCGGAAAAGGGAAACGTCCGGCTCCATTTGCCACAGGGAAACGCCCAGCCCTGAAAGCTGTTGCTGCTCTTCACGGTGTATTGGCACCCTATCTACAGGCACAACAGCACTGGTGATTTGTGCTTTCCCAGAGACTCAACATCTCATGGCGCTCGGCCGCGGCAGAGCCTCTTGCCGAAAAGGCAAACGTCCGGCTCCTTCTCCCACAGGGAAGGCCTCAGGCCTGAAAGCTGTTGCTGCTCTTCACGGTGCCTTGGTGCGCTATCTACAGGCACAACAGCACTGGGGATCTGTGCTTTCCCAGAGACGCAACATCTCATGGCGCTCGGCCGCGGCAGAGCCTCTTGCCGAAAAGGCAAACGTCCGGCTCCTTCTCCCACTGGGAAGGGCCCAGCCCTGAAAGCTGTTGCTGATCTTCACCTAACCTTGGTGCCCTATGTACTAGGCACAAGAGCACTGGGGATCTGGGCTTTCCCTGAGAAGCAACATCTCATGGCGCTCGGCCGCGGCAGAGCCTCTTGCCGAAAAGGCAAACGTTGGCTCCATCTCCCACAGGGAAGGGCCCAGCCCTGAAAGCTGTTGCTGCTCTTCACGGTGCCTTGGCGCCCTATCTACAGGCACAACAGCACTGGGGATCTGGGCTTTCCCAGAGAAGCAACATCTCATGGCACTCGGACGCGGCAGAGCCTCTTTCCGAAAAGGCAAACGTCCGGCTCCTTCTGCCACAGGGAAGGGCCCAGCCCTGAAAGCTGTTGCTGCTCTTCACGGTGCCTTGGCGCCCTATCTACAGGCACAATATCCCTGGGGATCTGGGATTTCCCAGAGACGCAACATCTCATGGCTCTCGGCCACGGCAGAGCCTCTTGCCGAAAAGGTAAACGTCCGGCTCCATCTCCCACTGGGAAGGGCCCAGCCCTGAAAGCTGTTGCTGCTCTTCACGGTGCCTTGGCACCCTATCTACAGGCACAACAGCCCTGGGGATCTGGGCTTTCCCAGAGACGCAACATCTCATGGCGCTCGGCCGCGGCAGAGCCTCTTGCCGAAAAGGCAAACGTCCGGCTCCTTCTGCCACATGGAAAGACCCAGCCCTGAAAGCTATTGCTGCTTTTCACGGTGCCTTGGCGCCCTATCTACAGGCACAACAGCACTGGGGATCTGGGATTTCCCAGAGACTCAATATCTCATGGCGCTCGGCCACGGCAGAGCCTCTTGCCGAAAAGGCAAACGTCCGGCTCCTTCTCCCACAGGGAAGGCCTCAGCCCTGAAAGCTGTTGCTGCTCTTCACGGTGCCTTGGTGCCCTATCTACAGGCACAACAGCACTGGGGATCTGTGCTTTCCCAGAGACGCAACATCTCATGGCGCTCGGCCGTGGCAGAGCCTCTTGCGGAAAAGGCAAACGTCCGGCTCCTTCTCCCACTGGGAAGGGCCCAGCCCTGAAAGCTGTTGCTGCTCTTCACGGTGCATTGGCAACCTATCTACAGGCACAACAGCACTTGTGATTTTTGCTTTCCCAGAGACTCAACATCTCATGGAGCTCGGCCGCGGCAGAGCCTCTTGCCAAAAAGGCAAACGACCGGCTCCTTCTCCCACAGGGAAGGGCCCAGCCCTGAAAGCTGTTGCTGCTCTTCACGGTGCCTTGGTGCCCTATGTACTAGGCACAAGAGCACTGGGGATCTGGGCTTTCCCTGAGAAGCAACATCTCATGGCGCTCGTTCGCGGCAAGCCTCTTGCCGAAAAGGCAAACGTCCGGCTCATTCTCCCACTGGGAAGGGCCCAGCCCTGAGAGCTGTTGCTGCTCTTCACGGTGCCTTGGCGCCCTATCTACAGGCACAACAGCACTGGGGATCTGGGCTTTCCCAGAGACGCAACATCTCATGGCGCTCGGCCGCGGCAGAGCCTCTTGCCGAAAAGGCAAACGTCCGGCTCCTTCTGCCACAGGGAAGGGCCCAGCCCTGAAAGCTGTTGGTGCTCTTCATGGTGCCTTGGCGCCCTATCTACAGGCACAATAGCCCTGGGGATATGGGCTTTCCCAGAGACGCAACATCTCATGGCGCTCGGACACGGCAGAGCCTCTTGCCAAAAAGGCAAACGTCCGGCTCCTTCTCCCACAGGGAAGGGCCCAGCCCTGAAAGCTGTTGCTGCTCTTCACAGTGCCTTGGCACCCTATCTACAGGCACAATAGCCCTGGGGATCTGGGCTTTCCCAGAGACCCAACATCTCATGGCGCTCGTTCGCGGCATAGCCTCTTGCCGAAAAAGCAAACGTCCGGCTCCTTCTCCCACAGGGAAGGGTCCAGCCCTGAAAGCTCTTGCTGCTCTTCACCTAACCTTGGTGCCCTATGTACTAGGCACAAGAGCACTGGGGATCTGGGCTTTCCCTGTGAAGCAACATCTCAGGGCGCTCGTTCGCGGCAGAGCCTCTTGCCGAAAAGGCAAACGTCCGGCTCCTTCTCCCACAGGGAAGGGCACAGCCCTGAAGGCTCTTGCTGCTCTTCACGGTGCCTTGGCACCCTATCTACAGGCACAACAGCACTGGGGATCTGTGCTTTCCCAGAGAAGCAACATCTCATGGCGCTCGGCCGCGGCAGAGCCTCTTGCCGAAAAGGCAAACGTCCGGCTCATTCTCCCACAGGGAAGGGCCCAGCCCTGAAAGCTGTTGCTGCTCTTCACGGTGCCTTGGCGCCCTATCTACAGGCACAATAGCCCTGGGGATCTGGGCTTTCCCAGAGACGCAACATCTCATGGCGCTCGTTCGCGGCAGAGCCTCTTGCCGAAAAGGCAAACGTCCGGCTCCTTCTCCCACAGGGAAGGGCCCAGCCCTGAAAGCTGTTGCTGATCTTCACCTAACCTTGGTGCCCTATGTACTAGGCACAACAGCACTGGGGATTTGTGCTTTCCCAGAGACGCAACATCTCATGGCCCTCGGCCGCGGCAGAGCCTCTTGCCGAAAAGGCAAACGTCCGGTTCCTTCTTCCACTGGGAAGGGCCCAGCCCTGAAAGCTGTTGCTGCTCTTCACGGTGCCTTGGCGCCCTATCTACAGGCACAATAGCCCTGGGGATCTGGGCTTTCCCAGAGACGCAACATCTCATGGCGCTCGGCCGCGGCAGAGCCTCTTGCCGAAAAGGCAAACGTCCGGCTCCTTCTGCCACAGGGAAGGGCCCAGCCCTGAAAGCTGTTGCTGCTCTTCACGGTGCCTTGGTGCCCTATCTACAGGCACAATAGCCCTGGGGATATGGGCTTTCCCAGAGACTCAACATCTCATGGCGCTCGGACACGGCAGAGCCTCTTGCCAAAAAGGCAAACGTCCGGCTCCTTCTCCCACAGGGAAGGGCCCAGCCCTGAAAGCTGTTGCTGCTCTTCACGGTGCCTTGGCGCCCTATCTACAGGCACAATAGCCCTGGGGATCTGGGCTTTCCCAGAGACGCAACATCTCATGGCGCTCGTTCGCGGCAGAGCCTGTTGCCGAAAAGGCAAACGTCCGGCTCTTTCTCCCACAGGGAAGGGTCCAGCCCTGAAAGCTCTTGCTGCTCTTCACCTAACCTTGGTGCCCTATGTACTAGGCACAACAGCACTGGGGATCTGTGCTTTCCCAGAGAAGCAACATCTCATGGCGCTCGGACGCGGCAGAGCCTCTTGCCGAAAAGGCAAACGTCCGGCTCCTTCTGCCACAGGGAAGGGCCCAGCCCTGAAAGCTGTTGCTGCTCTTCACGGTGCCTTGGTGCCCTATCTACAGGCACAACAGCACTGGGGATCTGGGCTTTCCCAGAGACGCAACATCTCATGGCGCTCGGCCACGGCAGAGCCTCTTGCCGAAAAGGCAAACGTCCGGCTCCTTCTCCAACTGGGAAGGGCCCAGCCCTGAAAGCTGTTGCTGCTCTTCACGGTGCCTTGGCACCCTATCTACAGGCACAACAGCACTGGGGATGTGGGCTTTCCCAGAGACGCAACATCTCATGGCGCTCGGCCGCGGCACAGCCTCTTGCCGAAAAGGCAAACGTCCGGCTCCTTCTGCCACAGGGAAGGGCCCAGCCCTGAAAGCTGTTGCTGCTCTTCACGGTGTCTTGGCGCCCTATCTACAGGCACAACAGCACTGGGGATCTGGGCATTCCCAGAGATGCAACATCTCATGGCGCTCGGCCGTGGCAGAGCCTCTTGCGGAAAAGGCAAACGTCCGGCTCCTTCTCCCACTGGGAAGGGCCCAGCCCTGAAAGCTCTTGCTGATCTTCACCTAACCTTGGTGCCCTATGTACTAGGCACAAGAGCACTGGGGATCTGGGCTTTCCCTGAGAAGCAACATCTCATGGCGCTCGGCCGTGGCAGAGCCTCTTGCCGAAAAGGCAAACGTCCGGCTCCTTCTCCCACAGGGAACGGCACAGCCCTGAAAGCTGTTGCTGCTCTTCACGGTGCCTTGGTGCCCTATGTACTAGGCACAAGAGCACTGGGGATCTGGGCTTTCCCTGAGAAGCAACATCTCATGGCGCTTGTTCGCGGCAGAGCCTCTTGCCGAAAAGGCAAAAGTTGGCTCCTTCTCCCACAGGGAAGGGCCCAGCCCTGAAAGCTGTTGCTGCTCTTCACGGTGCCTTGGCGCCCTATCTACAGGCACAACAGCACTGGGGATCTGTGCTTTCCCTGAGAAGCAACATCTCATGGCGCTCGGCCGCGGCAGAGCCTCTTGCCGAAAAGGCAAACGTTGGCTCCATCTCCCACAGGGAAGGGCCCAGCCCTGAAAGCTGTTGCTGCTCTTCACGATGCCTTGGCACCCTATCTACAGTCTCAACAGCACTGGGGATCTGGTCTTTCCCAGAGACGCAACATCTCATGGCGCTCGGCCGCGGCAGAGCCTCTTGCCGAAAAGGCAAACGTCCGGCTCCTTCTGCCACAGGGAACGGCCCAGCCCTGAAAGCTGTTGCTGCTCTTCACGGTGCCTTGGCGCCCTATCTACAGGCACAATAGCCCTGGGGATCTGGGCTTTCCCAGAGACGCAACATCTCATGGCGCTCGGCCACGGCAGAGCCTCTTGCCGAAAAGGCAAACGTCCAGCTCTTTCTCCCACAGGGAAGGGCCCAGCCCTGAAAGCTGTTGCTGATCTTCACCTAACCTTGGTGCCCTATGTACTAGGCACAACAGCACTGGGGATCTGTGCTTTCCCAGAAAAGCAACATCTCATGGCGCTCGTTAGCGGCAGAGCCTCTTGCCGAAAAGGCAAACGTCCGGCTCCTTCTGCCACAGGGAAGGGCCCAGCCCTGAAAGCTGTTGCTGCTCTTCACGGTGCCTTGGCGCCCTATCTACAGGCACAATAGCCCTGGGGATCTGGGATTTCCCAGAGACGCAACATCTCATGGCGCTCAGCCACGGCAGAGCCTCTTGCCGAAAAGGCAAACGTCCGGCTCCTTCTCCCACTGGGAAGGGCCCAGCCCTGAAAGCTGTTGCTGCTCTTCACGGTGCCTTGGCACCCTATCTACAGGCACAACAGCACTGGGGATCTGGGCTTTCCCAGAGACGCAACATCTCATGGCGCTCGTTCGCGGCAGAGCCTCTTGCCGAAAAGGCAAACGTCCGGCTCCTTCTGCCACATGGAAAGACCCAGCCCTGAAAGCTGTTGCTGCTTTTCATGTGCCTTGGTGCCCTATCTACAGGCACAACAGCACTGGGGATCTGGGCTTTCCCAGAGACGCAACATCTCATGGCGCTCGGCCGTGGCAGAGCCTCTTGCGGAAAATGGAAACGTCCGGCTCCATTTGCCACAGGGAAACGCCCAGCCCTGAAAGCTGTTGCTGCTCTTCACGGTGTATTGGCACCCTATCTACAGGCACAACAGCACTGGTGATTTGTGCTTTCCCAGAGACTCAACATCTCATGGCGCTCGGCCGCGGCAGAGCCTCTTGCCGAAAAGGCAAACGTCCGGCTCCTTCTCCCACAGAGAAGGCCTCAGGCCTGAAAGCTGTTGCTGCTCTTCACGGTGCCTTGGTGCGCTATCTACAGGCACAACAGCACTGGGGATCTGTGCTTTCCCAGAGACGCAACATCTCATGGCGCTCGGCCGCGGCAGAGCCTCTTGCCGAAAAGGCAAACGTCCGGCTCCTTCTCCCACTGGGAAGGGCCCAGCCCTGAAAGCTCTTGCTGATCTTCACCTAACCTTGGTGCCCTATGTACTAGGCACAAGAGCACTGGGGATCTGGGCTTTCCCTGAGAAGCAACATCTCATGGCGCTCGGACGCGTCAGAGCCTCTTGCCGAAAAGGCAAACGTCCGGCTCCTTCTGCCACAGGGAAGGGCCCAGCCCTGAAAGCTGTTGCTGCTCTTCACGGTGCCTTGGCGCCCTATCTACAGGCACAATAGCCCTGGGGATCTGGGCTATCCCAGAGACGCAACATCTCATGGCGCTCGTTCGCGGCAGAGCCTCTTGCCGAAAAGGCAAACGTCCGGCTCCTTCTCCCACAGGGAAGGGCCCAGCCCTGAAAGCTGTTGCTGATCTTCACCTAACCTTGGTGCCCTATCTACAGGCACAACAGCCCTGGGGATCTGGGCTTTCCCAGAGACGCAACATCTCATGGCGCTCGGCCGCGGCAGAGTCTCTTGCCGAAAAGGCAAACGTTGGCTCCATCTCCCACAGGGAAGGGCCCAGCCCTGAAAGCTGTTGCTGCTCTTCACGGTGCCTTGGCGCCCTATCTACAGGCACAACAGCACTGGGGATCTGGGCTTTCCCAGAGAAGCAACATCTCATGGCACTCGGACGCGGCAGAGCCTCTTTCCGAAAAGGCAAACGTCCGGCTCCTTCTGCCACAGGGAAGGGCCCAGCCCTGAAAGCTGTTGCTGCTCTTCACGGTGCCTTGGCGCCCTATCTACAGGCACAATATCCCTGGGGATCTGGGATTTCCCAGAGAAGCAACATCTCATGGCTCTCGGCCACGGCAGAGCCTCTTGCTGAAAAGGCAAACGTCCGGCTCCATCTCCCACTGGGAAGGGCCCAGCCCTGAAAGCTGTTGCTGCTCTTCACGGTGCCTTGGCACCCTATCTACAGGCACAACAGCAGTGGGGATCTGGGCTTTCCCAGAGACGCAACATCTCATGGCGCTCGGCCGCGGCAGAGCCTCTTGCCGAAAAGGCAAACGTCCGGCTCCTTCTGCCACATGGAAAGACCCAGCCCTGAAAGCTATTGCTGCTTTTCACGGTGCCTTGGCGCCCTATCTACAGGCACAACAGCACTGGGGATCTGGGCTTTCCCAGAGACGCAACATCTCATGGCGCTCGGCCGTGGCAGAGCCTCTTGCGGAAAAGGGAAACGTCCGGCTCCTTCTGCCACAGGGAAACGCCCAGCCCTGAAAGCTGTTGCTGCTCTTCACGGTGTATTGGCACCCTATCTACAGGCTCAACAGAACTGGGGATTTGGGCTTTCCCAGAGACTCAATATCTCATGGCGCTCGGCCGCGGCAGAGCCTCTTGCCGAAAAGGCAAACGTCCGGCTCATTCTCCCACAGGGAAGGCCTCAGCCCTGAAAGCTGTTGCTGCTCTTCACGGTGCCTTGGTGCCCTATCTACAGGCACAACAGCACTGGGGATCTGTGCTTTCCCAGAGACGCAACATCTCATGGCGCTCGGCCGTGGCAGAGCCTCTTGCGGAAAAGGCAAACGTCCGGCTCCTTCTCCCACTGGGAAGGGCCCAGCCCTGAAAGCTGTTGCTGCTCTTCACGGTGCCTTGGTGCCCTATGTACTAGGCACAAGAGCACTGGGGATCTGGGCTTTCCCTGAGAAGCAACATCTCATGGCGCTCGTTCGCGGCAAGCCTCTTGCCGAAAAGGCAAACGTCTGGCTCCTTCTCCCACTGGGAAGGGCCCAGCCCTGAAAGCTGTTGCTGGTCTTCACGGTGCCTTGGCGCCCTATCTACAGGCACAACAGCACTGGGGATCTGGGCTTTCCCAGAGACGCAACATCTCATGGCGCTCGGCCGCGGCAGAGCCTCTTGCCGAAAAGGCAAACGTCCGGCTCCTTCTGCCACAGGGAAGGGCCCAGCCCTGAAAGCTGTTGCTGCTCTTCACGGTGCCTTGGCGCCCTATCTACAGGCACAATAGCCCTGGGGATCTGGGCTTTCCCAGAGACACAACATCTCATGGCGCTCGGCCACGGCAGAGCCTCTTGCCGAAAAGGCAAACGTCCGGCTCCTTCTCCCACAGGGAAGGGCCCAGCCCTGAAGGCTCTTGCTGCTCTTCACCTAACCTTGGTGCCCTATGTACTAGGCACAACAGCACTGGGGATCTGTGCTTTCCCAGAGAAGCAACATCTCAGGGTGCTCGGCCGCGGCAGAGCCTCTTGCCGAAAAGGCAAACGTCCGGCTCCTTCTGCAACAGGGAAGGGCCCAGCCCTGAAAGCTGTTGCTGCTCTTCACGGTGCCTTGCCACCCTATCTACAGGCACAACAGCACTGGGGATCTGGGCTTTCCCAGAGACGCAACATCTCATGCCGCTCGGCCACGGCAGAGCCTCTTGCGGAAAAGGCAAACGTCCGGCTCCTTCTCCCACTGGGAAGGGCCCGGCCCTGAAAGCTCTTGCTGATCTTCACCTAACCTTGGTGCCCTATGTACTAGGCACAAGAGCACTGGGGATCTGGGCTTTCCCTGAGAAGCAACATCTCATGGCGCTCGTTCGCGGCAGAGCCTCTTGCCGAAAAGGCAAACGTCCGGCTCCTTCTCCCACAGGGAAGGGCACAGCCCTGAAGGCTCTTGCTGCTCCTCACGGTGCCTTGGTGCCCTATCTACAGGCACAACAGCACTGTGGTTCTGTGCTTTCCCAGAGAAGCAACATCTCATTGCGCTCGTCCACGGAAGAGCCTCTTGCGGAAAAGGCAAACGTCCGGCTCCTTCTCCCACAGGGAAGGGTCCAGCCCTGAAAGCTGTTGCTGATCTTCACCTAACCTTGGTGCCCTATGTACTAGGCACAACAGCACTGGGGATTTGTGCTTTCCCAGAGACGCAACAACTCATGGCGCTCGGCCGTGGCAGAGCCTCTTGCCGAAAAGGCAAACGTCCGGCTCATTCTCCCACTGGGAAGGGCCCAGCCCTGAGAGCTGTTGCTGCTCTTCACGGTGCCTTGGCGCCCTATCTACAGGCACAATAGCCCTGGGGATATGGGCTTTCCCAGAGACGCAACATCTCATGGCGCTTGGCCGCGGCAGAGCCTCTTGCCGAAAAGGCAAACGTCCGGCTCCTTCTCCCACAGGGAAGGGCCCAGCCCTGAAAGCTGTTGCTGCTCTTCACGGTGCCTTGGCGCCCTATCTACAGGCACAATAGCCCTGGGGATCTGGGCTTTCCCAGAGACGCAACATCTCATGGCGCTCGGCCACGGCAGAGCCTCTTGCCGAAAAGGCAAACGTCCGGCTCCTTCTCCCACAGGGAAGGGCCCAGCCCTGAAAGCTGTTGCTGATCTTCACGTAACCTTGGTGCCCTATGTACTAGGCACAACAGCACTGGGGATCTGTGCTTTCCCAGAGAAGCAACATCTCATGGCGCTCGGACGCGGCAGAGCCTCTTGCCGAAAAGGCAAACGTCCGGCTCCTTCTGCCACAGGGAAGGGCCCAGCCCTGAAAGCTGTTGCTGCTCTTCACGGTGCCTTGGCGCCCAATCTACAGGCACAATAGCCCTGGGGATCTGGGATTTCCCAGAGACGCAACATCTCATGGCGCTCGGCCACGGCAGAGCCTCCTGCCGAAAAGGCAAACGTCCGGCTCCTTCTGCCACAGGGAAACACCCAGCCCTGAAAGCTATTGCTGATCTTCACGGTGCCTTGGCGCCCTATCTACAGGCAAAACAGCACTGGGGATCTGGGCTTTCCCAGAGACGCAACATCTCATGGCGCTCGTTCGCGGCAGAGCCTCTTGCCGAAAAGGCAAACGTCCGGCTCCTTCTCCCACAGGGAAGGGCCCAGCCCTGAAAGCTCTTGCTGCTCTTCACCTAACCTTGGTGCCCTATGTACTAGGCACAACAGCACTGGGGATCTGTGCTTTCCCAGAGAAGCAACATCTCATGGCGCTCGGACGCGGCAGAGCCTCTTGCCGAAAAGGCAAACGTCCGGCTCCTTCTGCCACAGGGAAGGGCCCAGCCCTGAAAGCTGTTGCTGCTCTTCACGGTGCCTTGGCGCCCTATCTACAGGCACAACAGCACTGGGGATCTGGGCTTTCCCAGAGACGCAACATCTCATGGCGCTCGGCCACGGCAGAGCCTCTTGCCGAAAAGGCAAACGTCCGGCTCCTTCTCCCACTGGGAAGGGCCCAGCCCTGAAAGCTGTTGCTGCTCTTCACGGTGCCTTGGCACCCTATCTACAGGCACAACAGCACTGGGGATGTGGGCTTTCCCAGAGACGCAACATCTCATGGCGCTCGGCCGCGGCAGAGCCTCTTGCCGAAAAGGCAAACGTCCGGCTCCTTCTGCCACAGGGAAGGGCCCAGCCCTGAAAGCTGTTGCTGCTCTTCACGGTGCCTTGGCGCCCTATCTACAGGCACAACAGCACTGGGGATCTGGGCATTCCCAGAGACGCAACATCTCATGGCGCTCGGCCGTGGCAGAGCCTCTTGCGGAAAAGGCAAACGTCCGGCTCATTCTCCCACTGGGAAGGGCCCAGCCCTGAAAGCTCTTGCTGATCTTCACCTAACCTTGGTGCCCTATGTACTAGGCACAAGAGCACTGGGGATCTGGGCTTTCCCTGAGAAGCAACATCTCATGGCGCTCGGCCGTGGCAGAGCCTCTTGCCGAAAAGGCAAACGTCCGGCTCCTTCTCCCACAGGGAAGGGCCCAGCCCTGAAAGCTGTTGCTGCTCTTCACGGTGCCTTGGTGCCCTATGTACTAGGCACAAGAGCACTGGGGATCTGGGCTTTCCCTGAGAAGCAAAATCTCATGGCGCTTGTTCGCGGCAGAGCCTCTTGCCGAAAAGGCAAACGTTGGCTCCTTCTCCCACAGGGAAGGGCCCAGCCCTGAAAGCTGTTGCTGCTCTTCACGGTGCCTTGGCGCCCTATCTACAGGCACAACAGCACTGGGGATCTGGGCTTTCCCAGAGACGCAACATCTCATGGCGCTCGGCCGCGGCAGAGCCTCTTGCCGAAAAGGCAAACGTCCGGCTCATTCTCCCACAGGGAACGGCCCAGCCCTGAAAGCTGTTGCTGCTCTTCACGGTGCCTTGGCGCCCTATCTACAGGCACAATAGCCCTGGGGATCTGGGCTTTCCCAGAGACGCAACATCTCATGGCGCTCGTTCGCGGCAGAGCCTCTTGCCGAAAAGGCAAACGTCCGGCTCCTTCTCCAACTGGGAAGGGCCCAGCCCTGAAAGCTGTTGCTGCTCTTCACGGTGCCTTGGCGCCCTATCTACAGGCACAATAGCCCTGGGGATATGGGCTTTCCCAGAGACGCAACATCTCATGGCGCTTGGCCGCGGCAGAGCCTCTTTCCGAAAAGGCAAACGTCCGGCTCCTTCTTCCACAGGGAAACACCCAGCCCTGAAAGCTGTTGCTGCTCTTCACGGTGCCTTGGCGCCCTATCTACAGGCACAATAGCCCTGGGGATCTGGGCTTTCCCAGAGACGCAACATCTCATGGCGCTCGGCCACGGCAGAGCCTCTTGCCGAAAAGGCAAACGTCCGGCTCCTTCTCCCACAGGGAAGGGCCCAGCCCTGAAAGCTGTTGCTGATCTTACACCTAACCTTGGTGCCCTATGTACTAGGCACAACAGCACTGGGGATCTGTGCTTTCCCAGAGAAGCAACATCTCATGGCGCTCGGACGCGGCAGAGCCTCTTGCCGAAAAGGCAAACGTCCGGCTCCTTCTGCCACAGGGAAGGGCCCAGCCCTGAAAGCTGTTGCTGCTCTTCACGGTGCCTTGGCGCCCTATGTACTAGGCACAAGACCACTGGGGATCTGGGCTTTCCCTGAGAAGCAACATCTCATGGCGCTCGTTCGCGGCAGAGCCTCTTGCCGAAAAGGCAAACGTTGGCTCCTTCTCCCACAGGGAAGGGCCCAGCCCTGAAAGCTGTTGCTGCTCTTCACGGTGCCTTGGCGCCCTATCTACAGGCACAACAGCACTGGGGATTTGTGCTTTCCCAGAGACGCAACATCTCATGGCGCTCGGCCGCGGCAGAGCCTCTTGCCGAAAAGGCAAACGTCCGGCTCATTCTCCCACAGGGAACGGCCCAGCCCTGAAAGCTGTTGCTGCTCTTCATGGTGCCTTGGCGCCCTATCTACAGGCACAACAGCACTGGGGATCTGGGCTTTCCCAGAGACGCAACATCTCATGGCGCTCGTTCGCGGCAGAGCCTCTTGCCGAAAAGGCAAACGTCCGGCTCCTTCTGCCACAAGGAAGGGCCCAGCCCTGAAAGCTGTTGCTGCTCTTCACGGTGCCTTGGCGCCCTATCTACAGGCACAACAGCACTGGGGATCTGGGCTTTCCCAGAGACGCAACATCTCATGGCGCTCGGCCGCGGCAGAGCCTCTTGCCGAAAAGGCAAACGTCCGGCTCCTTCTGCCACAGGGAAGGACCCAGCCCTGAAAGCTGTTGCTGCTCTTCACGGTGCCTTGGCGCCCTATCTACAGGCACAATAGCCCTGGGGATCTGTGCTTTCCCAGAGACGCAACATCTCATGGCGCTCGGCCGCGGCAGAGCCTCTTTCCGAAAAGGCAAACGTCCGGCTCCTTCTGCCACAGGGAAGGGCACAGCCCTGAAAGCTGTTGCTGCTCTTCACGGTGCCTTGGCGCCCTATCTACAGGCACAATAGCCCTGGGGATCTGGGCTTTCCCAGAGACGCAACATCTCATGGCGCTCGGCCGCGGCAGAGCCTCTTGCCGAAAAGGCAAACGTCCGGCTCCTTCTCCCACAGGGAAGGGCCCAGCCCTGAAAGCTGTTGCTGATCTTCACCTAACCTTGGTGCCCTATGTACTAGGCACAACAGCACTGGGGATCTGTGCTTTCCCAGAGAAGCAACATCTCATGGCGCTCGGCCGCGGCAGAGCCTCTTGCCGAAAAGGCAAACGTCCAGCTCCTTCTGCCACAGGGAAGGGCCCAGCCCTGAAAGCTGTTGCTGCTCTTCACGGTGCCTTGGCGCCCTACCTACAGGCACAACAGCACTGAGGATTTGTGCTTTCCCAGAGATGCAACATCTCATGGCGCTCGGTCGCGGCAGAGCCTCTTGCCGAAAAGGCAAACGTCCGGCTCATTCTCCCACAGGGAACGGCCCAGCCCTGAAAGCTGTTGCTGCTCTTCACGGTGCCTTGGCGCCCTATCTACAGGCACAACAGCACTGGGGATCTGGGCTTTCCCAGAGACGCAACATCTCATGGCGCTCGTTCGCGGCAGAGCCTCTTGCCGAAAAGGCAAACGTCCGGCTCCTTCTGCCACAGGGAAACGCCCAGCCCTGAAAGCTGTTGCTGCTCTTCACGGTGCCCTTGCGCCCTATCTACAGGCACAACAGCACTGGGGATTTGTGCTTTCCCAGAGACGCAACATCTCATGGCGCTCGGTCGCGGCAGAGCCTCTTGCGGAAAAGGCAAACGTCCGGCTCCTTCTCCCACAGGGAACGGCCCAGCCCTGAAAGCTGTTGCTGCTCTTCACGGTGCCTTGGTGCCCTATGTACTAGGCACAAGACCACTGGGGATCTGGGCTTTCCCTGAGAAGCAACATCTCATGGCGCTCGTTCGCGGCAGAGCCTCTTGCCGAAAAGGCAAACGTTGGCTCCTTCTCCCACAGGGAAGGGCCCAGCCCTGAAAGCTGTTGCTGCTCTTCACGGTGCCTTGGCGCCCTATCTACAGGCACAACAGCACTGGGGATTTGTGCTTTCCCAGAGACGCAACATCTCATGGCGCTCTGCCGCGGCAGAGCCTCTTGCCGAAAAGGCAAACGTTGGCTCCTTCTCCCACAGGGAAGGGCCCAGCCCTGAAAGCTGTTGCTGATCTTCACCTAACCTTGGTGCCCTATGTACTAGGCACAACAGCACTGGGGATTTGTGCTTTCCCAGAGACGCAACATCTCATGGCGCTCGGCCGCGGCAGAGCCTCTTGCCGAAAAAGCAAACGTCCGGCTCATTCTCCCACAGGGAACGGCCCAGCCCTGAAAGCTGTTGCTGCTCTTCACGGTGCCTTGGCACCCTATCTACAGGCACAATAGCCCTGGGGATCTGGGCTTTCCCAGAGACGCAACATCTCATGGCGCTCGTTCGCGGCAGAGCCTCTTGCCGAAAAGGCAAACGTCCGGCTCCTTCTGCCACAAGGAAGGGCCCAGCCCTGAAAGCTGTTGCTGCTCTTCACGGTGCCTTGGCGCCCTATCTACAGGCACAACAGCACTGGGGATCTGGGCTTTCCCAGAGACGCAACATCTCATGGCGCTCGGCCGCGGCAGAGCCTCTTGCCGAAAAGGCAAACGTCCGGCTCCTTCTGCCACAGGGAAGGGCCCAGCCCTGAAAGCTGTTGCTGCTCTTCACGGTGCCTTGGCGCCCTATCTACAGGCACAATAGCCCTGGGGATATGGGCTTTCCCAGAGACGCAACATCTCATGGCGCTTGGCCGCGGCAGAGCCTCTTTCCGAAAAGGCAAACGTCCGGCTCCTTCTGCCACAGGGAAATACCCAGCCCTGAAAGCTGTTGCTGCTCTTCACGGTGCCTTGGTGCCCTATGTACTAGGCACAAGAGCACTGGGGATCTGGGCTTTCCCTGAGAAGCAACATCTCATGGCGCTTGTTCGCGGCAGAGCCTCTTGCCGAAAAGGCAAACGTTGGCTCCTTCTCCCACAGGGAAGGGCCCAGCCCTGAAAGCTGTTGGTGCTCTTCACGGTGCCTTGGCGCCCTATCTACAGGCACAATAGCCCTGGGGATCTGGGCTTTCCCAGAGACGCAACATCTCATGGCGCTCGTTCGCGGCAGAGCCTCTTGCCGAAAAGGCAAACGTCCAGCTCCTTCTCCCACAGGTAAGGGCCCAGCCCTGAAAGCTGTTGCTGATCTTCACCTAACCTAGGTGCCCTATGTACTAGGCACAACAGCCCTGGGGATCTGGGCTTTCCCAGAGAAGCAACATCTCATGGCGCTCGGCTGCGGCAGAGCCTCTTGCCGAAAAGGCAAACGTCCGGCTCCTTCTGCCACAGGGAAGGGCCCAGCCCTGAAAGCTGTTGCTGATCTTCACGGTGCCTTGGCGCCCTATCTACAGGCACAACAGCACTGGGGATCTGGGCTTTCCCAGAGACGCAACATCTCATGGCGCTCGTTCGCGGCAGAGCCTCTTGCCGAAAAGGCAAACGTCCGGCTCCTTCTGCCACATGGAAACACCCAGCCCTGAAAGCTGTTGCTGCTCTTCACGGTGCCTTCGCGCCCTATCTACAGGCACAACAGCACTGGGGATTTGTGCTTTCCCAGAGACGCAACATCTCATGGCGCTCGGTCGCGGCAGAGCCTCTTGCGGAAAAGGCAAACGTCCGGCTCCTTCTCCCACAGGGAAGGGCCCAGCCCTGAAAGCTGTTGCTGCTCTTCACGGTGCCTTGGTGCCCTATGTACTAGGCACAAGACCACTGGGGATCTGGGCTTTCCCTGAGAAGCAACATCTCATGGCGCTCGTTCGCGGCAGAGCCTCTTGCCGAAAAGGCAAACGTTGGCTCCTTCTCCCACAGGGAAGGGCCCAGCCCTGAAAGCTGTTGCTGCTCTTCACGGTGCCTTGGCGCCCTATCTACAGGCACAACAGCACTGGGGATTTGTGCTTTCCCAGAGACGCAACATCTCATGGCGCTCTGCCGCGGCAGAGCCTCTTGCCGAAAAGGCAAACGTTGGCTCCTTCTCCCACAGGGAAGCGCCCAGCCCTGAAAGCTGTTGCTGATCTTCACTTAACCTTGGTGCCCTATGTACTAGGCACAACAGCACTGGGGATTTGTGCTTTCCCAGAGACGCAACATCTCATGGCGCTCGGCCGCGGCAGAGCCTCTTGCCGAAAAAGCAAACGTCCGGCTCATTCTCCCACAGGGAACGGCCCAGCCCTCAAAGCTGTTGCTGCTCTTCACGGTGCCTTGGCACCCTATCTACAGGCACAATAGCCCTGGGGATCTGGGCTTTCCCAGAGACGCAACATCTCATGGCGCTCGTTCGCGGCAGAGCCTCTTGCCGAAAAGGCAAACGTCCGGCTCCTTCTGCCACAAGGAAGGGCCCAGCCCTGAAAGCTGTTGCTGCTCTTCACGGTGCCTTGGCGCCCTATCTACAGGCACAACAGCACTGGGGATTTGGGCTTTCCCAGAGACGCAACATCTCATGGCGCTCGGCCGCGGCAGAGCCTCTTGCCGAAAAGGCAAACGTCCGGCTCCTTCTGCCACAGGGAAGGGCCCAGCCCTGAAAGCTGTTGCTGCTCTTCACGGTGCCTTGGCGCCCTATCTACAGGCACAATAGCCCTGGGGATATGGGCTTTCCCAGAGACGCAACATCTCATGGCGCTTGGCCGCGGCAGAGACTCTTGCCGAAAAGGCAAACGTCCGGCTCCTTCTGCCACAGGGAAACACCCAGCCCTGAAAGCTGTTGCTGCTCTTCACGGTGCCTTGGAGCCCTATCTACAGGCACAATAGCCCTGGGGATCTGGGCTTTCCCAGAGACGCAACATCTCATGGCGCTCGGCCACGGCAGAGCCTCTTGCCGAAAAGGCAAACGTCCGGCTCCTTCTCCCACAGGGAAGGGCCCAGCCCTGAAAGCTGTTGCTGATCTTCACCTAACCTTGGTGCCCTATGTACTAGGCACAACAGCACTGGGGATCTGTGCTTTCCCAGAGAAGCAACATCTCATGGCGCTCGGACGCGGCAGAGCCTCTTGCCGAAAAGGCAAACGTCCGGCTCCTTCTGCCACAGGGAAGGGCCCAGCCCTGAAAGCTGTTGCTGCTCTTCACGGTGCCTTGGCGCCCAATCTACAGGCACAATAGCCCTGGGGATCTGGGATTTCCCAGAGACGCAACATCTCATGGCGCTCGGCCACGGCAGAGCCTCCTGCCGAAAAGGCAAACGTCCGGCTCCTTCTGCCACAGGGAAACACCCAGCCCTGAAAGCTGTTGCTGATCTTCACGGTGCCTTGGCGCCCTATCTACAGGCAAAACAGCACTGGGGATCTGGGCTTTCCCAGAGACGCAACATCTCATGGCGCTCGTTCGCGGCAGAGCCTCTTGCCGAAAAGGCAAACGTCCGGCTCCTTCTCCCACAGGGAAGGGCCCAGCCCTGAAAGCTCTTGCTGCTCTTCACCTAACCTTGGTGCCCTATGTACTAGGCACAACAGCACTGGGGATCTGTGCTTTCCCAGAGAAGCAACATCTCATGGCGCTCGGACGCGGCAGAGCCTCTTGCCGAAAAGGCAAACGTCCGGCTCCTTCTGCCACAGGGAAGGGCCCAGCCCTGAAAGCTGTTGCTGCTCTTCACGGTGCCTTGGCGCCCTATCTACAGGCACAACAGCACTGGGGATCTGGGCTTTCCCAGAGACGCAACATCTCATGGCGCTCGGCCACGGCAGAGCCTCTTGCCGAAAAGGCAAACGTCCGGCTCCTTCTCCCACTGGGAAGGGCCCAGCCCTGAAAGCTGTTGCTGCTCTTCACGGTGCCTTGGCACCCTATCTACAGGCACAACAGCACTGGGGATGTGGGCTTTCCCAGAGACGCAACATCTCATGGCGCTCGGCCGCGGCAGAGCCTCTTGCCGAAAAGGCAAACGTCCGGCTCCTTCTGCCACAGGGAAGGGCCCAGCCCTGAAAGCTGTTGCTGCTCTTCACGGTGCCTTGCCGCCCTATCTACAGGCACAACAGCACTGGGGATCTGGGCATTCCCAGAGACGCAACATCTCATGGCGCTCGGCCGTGGCAGAGCCTCTTGCGGAAAAGGCAAACGTCCGGCTCCTTCTCCCACTGGGAAGGGCCCAGCCCTGAAAGCTCTTGCTGATCTTCACCTAACCTTGGTGCCCTATGTACTAGGCACAAGAGCACTGGGGATCTGGGCTTTCCCTGAGAAGCAACATCTCATGGCGCTCGTTCGCGGCAGAGCCTCTTGCCGAAAAGGCAAACGTCCGGCTCCTTCTCCCACAGGGAAGGGCCCAGCCCTGAAAGCTGTTGCTGCTCTTCACGGTGCCTTGGTGCCCTATGTACTAGGCACAAGAGCACTGGGGATCTGGGCTTTCCCTGAGAAGCAACATCTCATGGCGCTTGTTCGCGGCAGAGCCTCTTGCCGAAAAGGCAAACGTTGGCTCCTTCTCCCACAGGGAAGGGCCCAGCCCTGAAAGCTGTTGCTGCTCTTCACGGTGCCTTGGCGCCCTATCTACAGGCACAACAGCACTGGGGATCTGGGCTTTCCCAGAGACGCAACATCTCATGGCGCTCGGCCGCGGCAGAGCCTCTTGCCGAAAAGGCAAACGTCCGGCTCATTCTCCCACAGGGAACGGCCCAGCCCTGAAAGCTGTTGCTGCTCTTCACGGTGCCTTGGCGCCCTATCTACAGGCACAATAGCCCTGGGGATCTGGGCTTTCCCAGAGACGCAACATCTCATGGCGCTCGTTCGCGGCAGAGCCTCTTGCCGAAAAGGCAAACGTCCGGCTCCATCTCCCACTGGGAAGGGCCCAGCCCTGAAAGCTGTTGCTGCTCTTCACGGTGCCTTGGCGCCCTATCTACAGGCACAATAGCCCTGCGGATATGGGCTTTCCCAGAGACGCAACATCTCATGGCGCTTGGCCGCGGCAGAGCCTCTTTCCGAAAAGGCAAACGTCCGGCTCCTTCTGCCACAGGGAAACACCCAGCCCTGAAAGCTGTTGCTGCTCTTCACGGTGCCTTGGCGCCCTATCTACAGGCACAATAGCCCTGGGGATCTGGGCTTTCCCAGAGACGCAACATCTCATGGCGCTCGGCCACGGCAGAGCCTCTTGCCGAAAAGGCAAACGTCCGGCTCCTTCTCCCACAGGGAAGGGCCCAGCCCTGAAAGCTGTTGCTGATCTTCACCTAACCTTGGTGCCCTATGTACTAGGCACAACAGCACTGGGGATCTGTGCTTTCCCAGAGAAGCAACATCTCATGGCGCTCGGACGCGGCAGAGCCTCTTGCCGAAAAGGCAAACGTCCGGCTCCTTCTGCCACAGGGAAGGGCCCAGCCCTGAAAGCTGTTGCTGCTCTTCACGGTGCCTTGGCGCCCTATGTACTAGGCACAAGACCACTGGGGATCTGGGCTTTCCCTGAGAAGCAACATCTCATGGCGCTCGTTCGCGGCAGAGCCTCTTGCCGAAAAGGCAAACGTTGGCTCCTTCTCCCACAGGGAAGGGCCCAGCCCTGAAAGCTGTTGCTGCTCTTCACGGTGCCTTGGCGCCCTATCTACAGGCACAACAGCACTGGGGATTTGTGCTTTCCCAGAGACGCAACATCTCATGGCGCTCGTCCGCGGCAGAGCCTCTTGCCGAAAAGGCAAACGTCCGGCTCCTTCTGCCACAGGGAACGGCCCAGCCCTGAAAGCTGTTGCTGCTCTTCATGGTGCCTTGGCGCCCTATCTACAGGCACAACAGCACTGGGGATCTGGGCTTTCCCAGAGACGCAACATCTCATGGCGCTCGTTCGCGGCAGAGCCTCTTGCCGAAAAGGCAAACGTCCGGCTCCTTCTGCCACAAGGAAGGGCCCAGCCCTGAAAGCTGTTGCTGCTCTTCACGGTGCCTTGGCGCCCTATCTACAGGCACAACAGCACTGGGGATCTGGGCTTTCCCAGAGACGCAACATCTCATGGCGCTCGGCCGCGGCAGAGCCTCTTGCCGAAAAGGCAAACGTCCGGCTCCTTCTGCCACAGGGAAGGACCCAGCCCTGAAAGCTGTTGCTGCTCTTCACGGTGCCTTGGCGCCCTATCTACAGGCACAATAGCCCTGGGGATATGGGCTTTCCCAGAGACGCAACATCTCATGGCGCTCGGCCGCGGCAGAGCCTCTTTCCGAAAAGGCAAACGTCCGGCTCCTTCTGCCACAGGGAAGGGCACAGCCCTGAAAGCTGTTGCTGCTCTTCACGGTGCCTTGGCGCCCTATCTACAGGCACAATAGCCCTGGGGATCTGGGCTTTCCCAGAGACGCAACATCTCATGGCGCTCGGCCACGGCAGAGCCTCTTGCCGAAAAGGCAAACGTCCGGCTCCTTCTCCCACAGGGAAGGGCCCAGCCCTGAAAGCTGTTGCTGATCTTCACCTAACCTTGGTGCCCTATGTACTAGGCACAACAGCACTGGGGATCTGTGCTTTCCCAGAGAAGCAACATCTCATGGCGCTCGGACGCGGCAGAGCCTCTTGCCGAAAAGGCAAACGTCCGGCTCCTTCTGCCACAGGGAAGGGCCCAGCCCTGAAAGCTGTTGCTGCTCTTCACGGTGCCTTGGCGCCCTACCTACAGGCACAACAGCACTGAGGATTTGTGCTTTCCCAGAGATGCAACATCTCATGGCGCTCGGTCGCGGCAGAGCCTCTTGCCGAAAAGGCAAACGTGCGGCTCATTCTCCCACAGGGAACGGCCCAGCCCTGAAAGCTGTTGCTGCTCTTCACGGTGCCTTGGCGCCCTATCTACAGGCACAACAGCACTGGGGATCTGGGCTTTCCCAGAGACGCAACATCTCATGGCGCTCGTTCGCGGCAGAGCCTCTTGCCGAAAAGGCAAACGTCCGGCTCCTTCTGCCACAGGGAAACGCCCAGCCCTGAAAGCTGTTGCTGCTCTTCACGGTGCCTTCGCGCCCTATCTACAGGCACAACAGCACTGGGGATTTGTGCTTTCCCAGAGACGCAACATCTCATGGCGCTCGGTCGCGGCAGAGCCTCTTGCCGAAAAGGCAAACGTCCGGCTCCTTCTCCCACAGGGAAGGGCCCAGCCCTGAAAGCTGTTGCTGATCTTCACCTAACCTTGGTGCCCTATGTACTAGGCACAACAGCACTGGGGATCTGTGCTTTCCCAGAGAAGCAACATCTCATGGCGCTCGGACGCGGCAGAGCCTCTTGCCGAAAAGGCAAACGTCCGGCTCCTTCTGCCACAGGGAAGGGCCCAGCCCTGAAAGCTGTTGCTGCTCTTCACGGTGCCTTGGCGCCCAATCTACAGGCACAATAGCCCTGGGGATCTGGGCTTTCCCAGAGACGCAACATCTCATGGCGCTCGGCCACGGCAGAGCCTCCTGCCGAAAAGGCAAACGTCCGGCTCCTTCTGCCACAGGGAAACACCCAGCCCTGAAAGCTGTTGCTGATCTTCACGGTGCCTTGGCGCCCTATCTACAGGCAAAACAGCACTGGGGATCTGGGCTTTCCCAGAGACGCAACATCTCATGGCGCTCGTTCGCGGCAGAGCCTCTTGCCGAAAAGGCAAACGTCCGGCTCCTTCTCCCACAGGGAAAGGCCCAGCCCTGAAAGCTCTTGCTGCTCTTCACCTAACCTTGGTGCCCTATGTACTAGGCACAACAGCACTGGGGATCTGGGCTTTCCCAGAGAAGCAACATCTCATGGCGCTCGGCCGCGGCAGAGCCTCTTGCCGAAAAGGCAAACGTCCGGCTCCTTCTGCCACAGGGAAGGGCCCAGCCCTGAAAGCTGTTGCTGCTCTTCACGGTGCCTTGGCGCCCTATCTACAGGCACAACAGCCCTGGGGATCTGTGCTTTCCCAGAGAAGCAACATCTCATGGCGCTCGGCCGTGGCAGAGCCTCTTGCCGAAAAGGCAAACGTCCGGCTCCTTCTCCCACTGGGAAGGGCCCAGCCCTGAAAGCTCTTGCTGATCTTCACCTAACCTTGGTGCCCTATGTACTAGGCACAAGAGCACTGGGGATCTGGGCTTTCCCTGAGAAGCAACATCTCATGGCGCTCGGCCGTGGCAGAGCCTCTTGCCGAAAAGGCAAACGTCCGGCTCCTTCTCCCACAGGGAAGGGCCCAGCCCTGAAAGCTGTTGCTGCTCTTCACGGTGCCTTGGTGCCCTATGTACTAGGCACAAGAGCACTGGGGATCTGGGCTTTCCCTGAGAAGCAACATCTCATGGCGCTTGTTCGCGGCAGAGCCTCTTGCCAAAAAGGCAAACGTTGGCTCCTTCTCCCACAGGGAAGGGCCCAGCCCTGAAAGCTGTTGCTGCTCTTCACGGTGCCTTGGCGCCCTATCTACAGGCACAACAGCACTGGGGATCTGGGCTTTCCCAGAGACGCAACATCTCATGGCGCTCGTTCGCGGCAGAGCCTCTTGCCGAAAAGGCAAACGTCCGGCTCCATCTCCCACTGGGAAGGGCCCAGCCCTGAAAGCTGTTGCTGCTCTTCACGGTGCCTTGGCGCCCTATCTACAGGCACAACAGCACTGGGGATTTGTGCTTTCCCAGAGACGCAACATCTCATGGCGCTCGGACGCGGCAGAGCCTCTTGCCGAAAAGGCAAACGTCCGGCTCCTTCTGCCACAGGGAAGGGCCCAGCCCTGAAAGCTGTTGCTGATCTTCACCTAACCTTGGTGCCCTATGTACTAGGCACAACAGCACTGGGGATCTGTGCTTTCCCAGAGAAGCAACATCTCATGGCGCTCGGACGCGGCAGAGCCTCTTGCCGAAAAGGCAAACGTCCGGCTCCTTCTGCCACAGGGAAGGGCCCAGCCCTGAAAGCTGTTGCTGCTCTTCACGGTGCCTTGGCGCCCAATCTACAGGCACAATAGCCCTGGGGATCTGGGCTTTCCCAGAGACGCAACATCTCATGGCGCTCGGCCACGGCAGAGCCTCCTGCCGAAAAGGCAAACGTCCGGCTCCTTCTGCCACAGGGAAACACCCAGCCCTGAAAGCTGTTGCTGATCTTCACGGTGCCTTGGCGCCCTATCTACAGGCAAAACAGCACTGGGGATCTGGGCTTTCCCAGAGACGCAACATCTCATGGCGCTCGTTCGCGGCAGAGCCTCTTGCCGAAAAGGCAAACGTCCGGCTCCTTCTCCCACAGGGAAGGGCCCAGCCCTGAAAGCTCTTGCTGCTCTTCACCTAACCTTGGTGCCCTATGTACTAGGCACAACAGCACTGGGGATCTGGGCTTTCCCAGAGACGCAACATCTCATGGCGCTCGGCCACGGCAGAGCCTCTTGCCGAAAAGGCAAACGTCCGGCTCCTTCTCCCACTGGGAAGGGCCCAGCCCTGAAAGCTGTTGCTGCTCTTCACGGTGCCTTGGCACCCTATCTACAGGCACAACAGCACTGGGGATCTGGGCTTTCCCAGAGACGCAACATCTCATGGCGCTCGGACGCGGCAGAGCCTCTTGCCGAAAAGGCAAACGTCCGGCTCCTTCTGCCACAGGGAAGGGCCCAGCCCTGAAAGCTGTTGCTGCTCTTCACGGTGCCTTGGCGCCCTATCTACAGGCACAACAGCACTGGGGATCTGGGCATTCCCAGAGACGCAACATCTCATGGCGCTCGGCCGTGGCAGAGCCTCTTGCGGAAAAGGCAAACGTCCGGCTCCTTCTCCCACTGGGAAGGGCCCAGCCCTGAAAGCTCTTGCTGATCTTCACCTAACCTTGGTGCCCTATGTACTAGGCACAAGAGCACTGGGGATCTGGGCTTTCCCTGAGAAGCAACATCTCATGGCGCTCGGCCGTGGCAGAGCCTCTTGCCGAAAAGGCAAACGTCCGGCTCCTTCTCCCACAGGGAAACGCCCAGCCCTGAAAGCTGTTGCTGCTCTTCACGGTGCCTTGGTGCCCTATGTACTAGGCACAAGAGCACTGGGGATCTGGGCTTTCCCTGAGAAGCAACATCTCATGGCGCTTGTTCGCGGCAGAGCCTCTTGCCGAAAAGGCAAACGTTGGCTCCTTCTCCCACAGGGAAGGGCCCAGCCCTGAAAGCTGTTGCTGCTCTTCACGGTGCCTTGGCGCCCTATCTACAGGCACAACAGCACTGGGGATCTGGGCTTTCCCAGAGACGCAACATCTCATGGCGCTCGTTCGCGGCAGAGCCTCTTGCCGAAAAGGCAAACGTCCGGCTCATTCTCCCACAGGGAACGGCCCAGCCCTGAAAGCTGTTGCTGCTCTTCACGGTGCCTTGGCACCCTATCTACAGGCACAACAGCACTGGGGATCTGGGCTTTCCCAGAGACGCAACATCTCATGGCGCTCGTTCGCGGCAGAGCCTCTTGCCGAAAAGGCAAACGTCCGGCTCCTTCTCCCACAGGGAAGGGCCCAGCCCTGAAAGCTGTTGCTGCTCTTCACCTAACCTTGGTGCCCTATGTACTAGGCACAACAGCACTGGGGATCTGGGCTTTCCCAGAGAAGCAACATCTCATGGCGCTCGGCCGCGGCAGAGCCTCTTGCCGAAAAGGCAAACGTCCGGCTCCTTCTGCCACAGGGAAGGGCCCAGCCCTGAAAGCTGTTGCTGCTCTTCACGGTGCCTTGGCGCCCCATCTACAGGCACAACAGCACTGGGGATCTGGGCTTTCCCAGAGACGCAACATCTCATGGCGCTCGGCCACGGCAGAGCCTCTTGCCGAAAAGGCAAACGTCCGGCTCCTTCTCCCACAGGGAACGGCCCAGCCCTGAAAGCTGTTGCTGCTCTTCACGGTGCCTTGGCACCCTATCTACAGGCACAACAGCACTGGGGATCTGGGCTTTCCCAGAGACGCAACATCTCATGGCGCTCGGCCGCGGCAGAGCCTCTTGCCGAAAAGGCAAACGTCCGGCTCCTTCTGCCACAGGGAAGGGCCCAGCCCTGAAAGCTGTTGCTGCTCTTCACGGTGCCTTGGCGCCCTATCTACAGGCACAACAGCACTGGGGATCTGGGCATTCCCAGAGACGCAACATCTCATGGCGCTCGGCCGTGGCAGAGCCTCTTGCGGAAAAGGCAAACGTCCGGCTCCTTCTCCCACTGGGAAGGGCCCAGCCCTGAAAGCTCTTGCTGATCTTCACCTAACCTTGGTGCCCTATGTACTAGGCACAAGAGCACTGGGGATCTGGGCTTTCCCTGAGAAGCAACATCTCATGGCGCTCGGCCGTGGCAGAGCCTCTTGCCGAAAAGGCAAACGTCCGGCTCCTTCTCCCACAGGGAAGGGCCCAGCCCTGAAAGCTGTTGCTGCTCTTCACGGTGCCTTGGCACCCTATCTACAGGCACAACAGCACTGGGGATCTGGGCTTTCCCAGAGACGCAACATCTCATGGCGCTCGGCCGCGGCAGAGCCTCTTGCCGAAAAGGCAAACGTCCGGCTTCTTCTGCCACAAGGAAGGGCCCAGCCCTGAAAGCTGTTGCTGCTCTTCACGGTGCCTTGGCGCCCTATCTACAGGCACAACAGCACTGGGGATCTGGGCTTTCTCAGAGACGCAACATCTCATGGCGCTCGGTCGCGGCAGAGCCTCTTGCCGAAAAGGCAAACGTTGGCTCCTTCTCCCACAGGGAAGGGCCCAGCCCTGAAAGCTGTTGCTGCTCTTCACGGTGCCTTGGCGCCCTATCTACAGGCACAATAGCCCTGGGGATCTGGGCTTTCCCAGAGACGCAACATCTCATGGCGCTCGGCCGCGGCAGAGCCTCTTGCCGAAAAGGCAAACGTCCGGCTCCTTCTCCCACAGGGAAGGGCCCAGCCCTGAAAGCTGTTGCTGCTCTTCACGGTGCCTTGGCACCCTATCTACAGGCACAATAGCCCTGGGGATCTGGGCTTTCCCAGAGAAGCAACATCTCATGGCGCTCGTTCGCGGCAGAGCCTCTTGCCGAAAAGGCAAACGTCCAGCTCCTTCTCCCACAGGGAAGGGCCCAGCCCTGAAAGCTGTTGCTGATCTTCACCTAACCTAGGTGCCCTATGTACTAGGCACAACAGCACTGGGGATCTGGGCTTTCCCAGAGAAGCAACATCTCATGGCGCTCGGCCGCGGCAGAGCCTCTTGCCGAAAAGGCAAACGTCCGGCTCCTTCTGCCACAGGGAAGGGCCCAGCCCTGAAAGCTGTTGCTGCTCTTCACGGTGCCATGGTGCCCTATCTACAGGCACAACAGCACTGGGGATCTGTGCTTTCCCAGAGACGCAACATCTCATGGCGCTCGGCCACGACAGAGCCTCTTGCCGAAAAGGCAAACGTCCGGCTCCTTCTGCCACAGGGAAACGCCCAGCCCTGAAAGCTGTTGCTGCTCTTCACGGTGCCTTCGCGCCCTATCTACAGGCACAACAGCACTGGGGATTTGTGCTTTCCCAGAGACGCAACATCTCATGGCGCTCGGTCGCGGCAGAGCCTCTTGCCGAAAAGGCAAACGTCCGGCTCCTTCTCCCACAGGGAAGGGCCCAGCCCTGAAAGCTGTTGCTGCTCTTCACGGTGCCTTGGCGCCCTATGTACTAGGCACAAGACCACTGGGGATCTGGGCTTTCCCTGAGAAGCAACATCTCATGGCGCTCGTTCGCGGCAGAGCCTCTTGCCGAAAAGGCAAACGTTGGCTCCTTCTCCCACAGGGAAGGCCTCAGCCCTTAAAGCTGTTGCTGCTCTTCACGGTGCCTTGGCGCCCTATCTACAGGCACAACAGCACTGGGGATTTGTGCTTTCCCAGAGACGCAACATCTCATGGCGCTCGGCCGCGGCAGAGCCTCTTGCCGAAAAGGCAAACGTTGGCTCCTTCTCCCACAGGGAAGGGCCCAGCCCTGAAAGCTGTTGCTGCTCTTCACGGTGCCTTGGCGCCCTATCTACAGGCACAAGAGCACTGGGGATCTGGGCTTTCCCAGAGACGCAACATCTTATGGCGCTCGGCCGCGGCATAGCCTCGTGCCTAAAAGGCAAACGTCCGGCTCATTCTCCCACAGGGAACGGCCCAGCCCTGAAAGCTGTTGCTGCTCTTCATGGTGCCTTGGCGCCCTATCTACAGGCACAACAGCACTGGGGATCTGGGCTTTCCCAGAGACGCAACATCTCATGGCGCTCGTTCGCGGCAGAGCCTCTTTCCGCAAAAGGCAAAAGTCCGGCTCCTTCTGCCACAACGAAGGGCCCAGCCCTGAAAGCTGTTGCTGCTCTTCACGGTGCCTTGGCGCCCTATCTACAGGCACAACAGCACTGGGGATCTGGGCTTTCCCAGAGACGCAACATCTCATGGCGCTCGGCCGCGGCAGAGCCTCTTGCCGAAAAGGCAAACGTCCGGCTCCTTCTGCCACAGGGAAGGACCCAGCCCTGAAAGCTGTTGCTGCTCTTCACGGTGCCTTGGCGCCCTATCTACAGGCACAACAGCACTGGGGATCTGGGCTTTCCCAGAGACGCAACATCTCATGGCGCTCGGCCGCGGCAGAGCCTCTTGCCGAAAAGGCAAACGTCCGGCTCCTTCTCCCACAGGGAAGGGCCCAGCCCTGAAAGCTGTTGCTGATCTTCACCTAACCTTGGTGCCCTATGTACTAGGCACAACAGCACTGGGGATCTGTGCTTTCCCAGAGAAGCAACATCTCAGGGCGCTCGGACGCGGCAGAGCCTCTTGCCGAAAAGGCAAACGTCCGGCTCATTCTCCCACAGGGAACGGCACAGCCCTGAAAGCTGTTGCTGCTCTTCACGGTGCCTTGGCGCCCTACCTACAGGCACAACAGCACTGAGGATTTGTGCTTTCCCAGAGACGCAACATCTCATGGCGCTCGGTCGCGGCAGAGCCTCTTGCCGAAAAGGCAAACGTCCGGCTCATTCTCCCACAGGGAACGGCCCAGCCCTGAAAGCTGTTGCTGCTCTTCACGGTGCCTTGGCGCCCTATCTACAGGCACAATAGCCCTGGGGATCTGGGCTTTCCCAGAGACGCAACATCTCATGGCGCTCGTTCGCGGCAGAGCCTCTTGCCGAAAAGGCAAACGTCCGGCTCCATCTCCCACTGGGAAGGGCCCAGCCCTGAAAGCTGTTGCTGCTCTTCACGGTGCCTTGGCACCCTATCTACAGGCACAACAGCACTGGGGATCTGGGCTTTCCCAGAGACGCAACATCTCATGGCGCTCGGCCGCGGCAGAGCCTCTTGCCGAAAAGGCAAACGTCCAGCTTCTTCTGCCACAAGGAAGGGCCCAGCCCTGAAAGCTGTTGCTGCTCTTCACGGTGCCTTGGCGCCCTATCTACAGGCACAACAGCACTGGGGATCTGGGCTTTCTCAGAGACGCAACATCTCATGGCGCTCGTTCGCGGCAGAGCCTCTTGCCGAAAAGGCAAACGTCCGGCTCCTTCTCCCACAGGGAAACACCCAGCCCTGAAAGCTGTTGCTGCTCTTCACGGTGCCTTGGCGCCCTATCTACAGGCACAATAGCCCTGGGGATCTGGGCTTTCCCAGAGACTCAACATCTCATGGCGCTCGGCCGCGGCAGAGCCTCTTGCCGAAAAGGCAAACGTCCGGCTCCTTCTCCCACTGGGAAGGGCCCAGCCCTGAAAGCTGTTGCTGCTCTTCACGGTGCCTTGGCACCCTATCTACAGGCACAATAGCCCTGGGGATCTGGGCTTTCCCAGAGAAGCAACATCTCATGGCGCTCGTTCGCGGCAGAGCCTCTTGCCGAAAAGGCAAACGTCCGGCTCCTTCTGCCACAGGGAAGGGCCCAGCCCTGAAAGCTGTTGCTGCTCTTCACGGTGCCTTGGTGCCCTATGTACTAGGCAGAAGAGCACTGGGGATCTGGGCTTTCCCTGAGAAGCAACATCTCATGGCGCTCGTTCGCGGCAGAGCCTCTTGCCGAAAAGGCAACCGTTGGCTCCTTCTCCCACAGGGAAGGGCCCAGCCCTGAAAGCTGTTGCTGCTCTTCACGGTGCCTTGGCGCCCTATCTACAGGCACAACAACACTGGGGATCTGGGCTTTCCCAGAGACGCAACATCTCATGGCGCTCGGCCGCGGCAGAGCCTCTTGCCGAAAAGGCAAACGTCCGGCTCCTTCTCCCACAGGGAAGGGCCCAGCCCTGAAACCTGTTGCTGCTCTTCACGGTGCCTTGGCGCCCTATCTACAGGCACAACAGCACTGGGGATCTGGGCATTCCCAGAGACGCAACATCTCATGGCGCTCGGCCGTGGCAGAGCCTCTTGCCGAAAAGGCAAACGTCCGGCTCCTTCTGCCACAGGGAAGGGCCCAGCCCTGAAAGCTGTTGCTGCTCTTCACGGTGCCTTGGCGCCCTATCTACAGGCACAATAGCCCTGGGGATCTGGGCTTTCCCATAGACGCAACATCTCATGGCGCTCGGCCGCGGCAGAGCCTCTTGCCGAAAAGGCAAACGTCCGGCTCCTTCTCCCACTGGGAAGGGCCCAGCCCTGAAAGCTGTTGCTGCTCTTCACGGTGCCTTGGCACCCTATCTACAGGCACAATAGCCCTGGGGATCTGGCTTTCCCAGAGAAGCAACATCTCATGGCGCTCGTTCGCGGCAGAGCCTCTTGCCGAAAAGGCAAACGTCCGGCTCCTTCTCCCACAGTGAAGGGCCCAGCCCTGAAAGCTGTTGCTGATCTTCACCTAACCTAGGTGCCCTATGTACTAGGCACAACAGCACTGGGGATCTGGGCTTTCCCTGAGAAGCAACATCTCATGGCGCTCGGCCGCGGCAGAGCCTCTTGCCGAAAAGGCAAACGTCCGGCTCCTTCTGCCACAGGGAAGGGCCCAGCCCTGAAAGCTGTTGCTGCTCTTCACGGTGCCTTGGCACCCTATCTACAGGCACAATAGCCCTGGGGATCTGGGCTTTCCCAGAGAAGCAACATCTCATGGCGCTCGTTCGCGGCAGAGCCTCTTGCCGAAAAGGCAAACGTCCGGCTCCTTCTCCCACAGTGAAGGGCCCAGCCCTGAAAGCTGTTGCTGATCTTCACCTAACCTAGGTGCCCTATGTACTAGGCACAACAGCACTGGGGATCTGGGCTTTCCCTGAGAAGCAACATCTCATGGCGCTCGGCCGTGGCAGAGCCTCTTGCCGAAAAGGCAAACGTCCGGCTCCTTCTCCCACAGGGAAGGGCCCAGCCCTGAAAGCTGTTGCTGCTCTTTACGGTGCCTTGGTGCCCTATGTACTAGCACAAGAGCACTGGGGATCTGGGCTTTCCCTGAGAAGCAACATCTCATGGAGCTTGTTCGCGGCAGAGCCTCTTGCCGAAAAGGCAAACGTTGGCTCCTTCTCCCACAGGGAAGGGCCCAGCCCTGAAAGCTGTTGCTGCTCTTCACGGTGCCTTGGCGCCCTATCTACAGGCACAACAGCACTGGGGATCTGGGCTTTCCCAGAGACGCAACATCTCATGGCGCTCGGCCGCGGCAGAGCCTCTTGCCGAAAAGGCAAACGTCCGGCTCATTCTCCCACAGGGAACGGCCCAGCCCTGAAAGCTGTTGCTGCTCTTCACGGTGCCTTGGCGCCCTATCTACAGGCACAACAGCAGTGGGGATCTGGGCTTTCCCAGAGACGCAACATCTCATGGCGCTCGTTCGCGGCAGAGCCTCTTGCCGAAAAGGCAAACGTCCGGCTCCATCTCCCACTGGGAAGGGCCCAGCCCTGAAAGCTGTTGCTGCTCTTCACGGTGCCTTGGCGCCCTATCTACAGGCACAACAGCACTGGGGATCTGGGCTTTCTCAGAGACGCAACATCTCATGGCGCTCGGTCGCGGCAGAGCCTCTTGCCGAAAAGGCAAACGTCCGGCTCCTTCTGCCACAGGGAAGGGCCCAGCCCTGAAAGCTGTTGCTGCTCTTCACGGTGCCTTGGCGCCCTATCTACAGGCACAATAGCCCTGGGGATCTGGGCTTTCCCAGAGACGCAACATCTCATGGCGCTCGGCCGCGGCAGAGCCTCTTGCCGAAAAGGCAAACGTCCGGCTCCTTCTCCCACAGGGAAGGGCCCAGCCCTGAAAGCTGTTGCTGCTCTTCACGGTGCCTTGGCACCCTATCTACAGGCACAATAGCCCTTGGGATCTAGGCTTTCCCAGAGAAGCAACATCTCATGGCGCTCGTTCGCGGCAGAGCCTCTTGCCGAAAAGGCAAACGTCCAGCTCCTTCTCCCACAGGGAAGGGCCCAGCCCTGAAGCTGTTGCTGATCTTCACCTAACCTAGGTGCCCTATGTACTAGGCACAACAGCACTGGGGATCTGGGCTTTCCCAGAGAAGCAACATCTCATGGCGCTCGGCCGCGGCAGAGCCTCTTGCCGAAAAGGCAAACGTCCGGCTCCTTCTGCCACAGGGAAGGGCCCAGCCCTGAAAGCTGTTGCTGCTCTTCACGGTGCCTTGGCGCCCTATCTACAGGCACAAGAGCACTGGGGATCTGGGATTTCCCAGAGACGCAACATCTCATGGCGCTCGGCCACGGCAGAGCCTCTTTCCGAAAAGGCAAACGTCCGGCTCCTTCTGCCACAGGGAAACACCCAGCCCTGAAAGCTGTTGCTGATCTTCACGGTGCCTTGGCGCCCTATCTACAGGCACAACAGCACTGGGGATCTGGGCTTTCCCAGAGACGCAACATCTCATGGCGCTCGTTCGCGGCAGAGCCTCTTGCCGAAAAGGCAAACGTCCGGCTCCTTCTGCCACATGGAAACACCCAGCCCTGAAAGCTGTTGCTGCTCTTCACGGTGCCTTGGCGCCCTATCTACAGGCACAACAGCACTGGTGATTTGTACTTTCCCAGAGACTTAACATCTCATGGCGCTCTGCCGCGGCAGAGCCTCTTGCGGAAAAGGCAAACGTCCAGCTCCTTCTCCCACAGGGAAGGCATCAGCCCTGAAAGCTGTTGCTGCTCTTCACGGTGCCATGGTGCCCTATCTACAGGCACAACAGCACTGGGATCTGGGCTTTCCCAGAGACGCAACATCTCATGGCGCTCGGCCACGGCAGAGCCTCTTGCCGAAAAGGCAAACGTCCGGCTCCTTCTGCCACAGGGAAACGCCCAGCCCTGAAAGCTGTTGGTGCTCTTCACGGTGCCTTCGCGCCCTATCTACAGGCACAACAGCACTGGGGATTTGTGCTTTCCCAGAGACGCAACATCTCATGGCGCTCGGTCGCGGCAGAGCCTCTTGCCGAAAAGGCAAACGTCCGGCTCCTTCTCCCACAGGGAAGGGCCCAGCCCTGAAAGCTGTTGCTGCTCTTCACGGTGCCTTGGCGCCCTATGTACTAGGCACAAGACCACTGGGTTTCTGGGCTTTCCCTGAGAAGCAACATCTCATGGCGCTCGTTCGCGGCAGAGCCTCTTGCCGAAAAGGCAAACGTTGGCTCCTTCTCCCACAGGGAAGGGCCCAGCCCTGAAAGCTGTTGCTGCTCTTCACGGTGCCTTGGCGCCCTATCTACAGGCACAACAGCACTGGGGATCTGGGCTTTCCCAGAGACGCAACATCTCATGGCGCTCGGCCGCGGCAGAGCCTCTTGCCGAAAAGGCAAACGTCCGGCTCATTCTCCCACAGGGAACGGCACAGCCCTGAAAGCTGTTGCTGCTCTTCACGGTGCCTTGGCGCCCTATCTACAGGCACAACAGCACTGGGATCTGGGCTTTCCCAGAGACGCAACATCTCATGGCGCTCGTTCGCGGCAGAGCCTCTTGCCGAAAAGGCAAACGTCCGGCTCCTTCTCCCACAAGGAAGGGCCCAGCCCTGAAAGCTGTTGCTGCTCTTCACGGTGCCTTGGCGCCCTATCTACAGGCACAACAGCACTGAGGATTTGTGCTTTCCCAGAGACGCAACATCTCATGGCGCTCGGCCGCGGCAGAGCCTCTTGCCGAAAAGGCAAACGTCCGGCTCCTTCTCCCACAGGGAACGGCCCAGCCCTGAAAGCTGTTGCTGCTCTTCACGGTGCCTTGGTGCCCTATGTACTAGGCAGAAGAGCACTGGGGATCTGGGCTTTCCCTGAGAAGCAACATCTCATGGCGCTCGTTCGCGGCAGAGCCTCTTGCCGAAAAGGCAAACGTTGGCTCCTTCTCCCACAGGGAAGGGCCCAGCCTGAAAGCTGTTGCTGCTCTTCACGGTGCCTTGGCGCCCTATCTACAGGCACACAGCACTGGGGATCTGGGCTTTCCAGAGACGCAACATCTCATGGCGCTCGGGCCGCGGCAGAGCCTCTTGCCGAAAAGGCAAACGTCCGGCTCCTTCTCCCACAGTGAAGGGCCCAGCCCTGAAAGCTGTTGCTGATCTTCACCTAACCTAGGTGCCCTATGTACTAGGCACAAGAGCACTGGGGATCTGGGCTTTCCCAGAGAAGCAACATCTCATGGCGCTCGGCCGCGGCAGAGCCTCTTGCCGAAAAGGCAAACGTCCGGCTCCTTCTGCCACAGGGAAGGGCCCAGCCCTGAAAGCTGTTGCTGATCTTCACGGTGCCTTGGTGCCCTATGTACTAGGCACAACAGCACTGGGGATCTGGGCTTTCCCAGAGACGCAACATCTCATGGCGCTCGTTCGCGGCAGAGCCTCTTGCCGAAAAGGCAAACGTCCGGCTCCTTCTCCCACAGGGAAGGGCCCAGCCCTGAAAGCTGTTGCTGCTCTTCACGGTGCCTTGGTGCCCTATGTACTAGGCACAAGAGCACTGGGGATCTGGGCTTTCCCTGAGAAGCAACATCTCATGGTGCTCGGCCGCGGCAGAGCCTCTTGCCGAAAAGGCAAACGTTGGCTCCTTCTCCCACAGGGAAGGGCCCAGCCCTGAAAGCTGTTGCTGCTCTTCACGGTGCCTTGGCGCCCTATCTACAGGCACAACAGCACTGGGGATCTCGGCTTTCCCAGAGACGCAACATCTCATGGCGCTCGGCCGCGGCAGAGCCTCTTGCCGAAAAGGCAAACGTCCGGCTCATTCTCCCACAGGGAACGGCCCAGCCCTGAAAGCTGTTGCTGCTCTTCACGGTGCCTTGGTGCCCTATCTACAGGCACAACAGCACTGGGGATCTGGGCTTTCCCAGAGACGCAACATCTCATGGCGCTCGGCCGCGGCAGAGCCTCTTGCCGAAAAGGCAAACGTCCGGCTTCTTCTGCCACAAGGAAGGGCCCAGCCCTGAAAGCTGTTGCTGCTCTTCACGGTGCCTTGGCGCCCTATCTACAGGCACAACAGCACTGGGGATCTGGGCTTTCCCAGAGACGCAACATCTCATGGCGCTCGGTCGCGGCAGAGCCTCTTGCCGAAAAGGCAAACGTCCGGCTCCTTCTGCCACAGGGAAGGGCCCAGCCCTGAAAGCTATTGCTGCTCTTCACGTTGCCTTGGCGCCCTATCTAGAGGCACAATAGCCCTGGGGATCTGGGCTTTCCCAGAGACGCAACATCTCATGGCGCTCGGCCGCGGCAGAGCCTCTTGCCGAAAAGGCAAACGTCCAGCTCCTTCTCCCACAGGGAAGGGCCCAGCCCTGAAAGCTGTTGCTGCTCTTCACGGTGCCTTGGCGCCCAATCTACAGGCACAATAGCCCTGGGATCTGGGCTTTCCCAGAGACGCAACATCTCATGGCGCTCGGCCACGGCAGGGCCTCCTGCCGAAAAGGCAAACGTCCGGCTCCTTCTGCCACAGGGAAACACCCAGCCCTGAAAGCTGTTGCTGATCTTCACGGTGCCTTGGCGCCCTATCTACAGGCACAACAGCACTGGGGATCTGGGCTTTCCCAGAGACGCAACATCTCATGGCGCTCGTTCGCGGCAGAGCCTCTTGCCGAAAAGGCAAACGTCCGGCTCCTTCTGCCACAGGGAAGGACCCAGCCCTGAAAGCTGTTGCTGCTCTTCACGGTGCCTTGGCGCCCTATCTACAGGCACAATAGCCCTGGGGATATGGGCTTTCCCAGAGACGCAACATCTCATGGCGCTCGGCCGCGGCAGAGCCTCTTGCCGAAAAGGCAAACGTCAGGCTCCTTCTCCCACTGGGAATGGCCCAGCCCTGAAAGCTGTTGCTGCTCTTCACGGTGCCTTGGCACCCTATCTACAGGCACAACAGCACTGGGGATCTGGGCTTTCCCAGAGACGCAACATCTCATGGCGCTCGGCCGCGGCAGAGCCTCTTGCCGAAAAGGCAAACGTCCGGCTCCTTCTCCCACAGGGAAGGGCCCAGCCCTGAAAGCTGTTGCTGATCTTCACCTAACCTTGGTGCCCTATGTACTAGGCACAACAGCACTGGGGATCTGTGCTTTCCCAGAGAAGCAACATCTCATGGCGCTCGGACGCGGCAGAGCCTCTTGCCGAAAAGGCAAACGTCCGGCTCCTTCTGCCACAGGGAAGGGCCCAGCCCTGAAAGCTGTTGCTGCTCTTCACGGTGCCTTGGCGCCCTACCTACAGGCACAACAGCACTGAGGATTTGTGCTTTCCCAGAGACGCAACATCTCATGGCGCTCGGCCGCGGCAGAGCCTCTTGCCGAAAAGGCAAACGTCCGGCTCCTTCTCCCACAGGGAACGGCCCAGCCCTGAAAGCTGTTGCTGCTCTTCACGGTGCCTTGGTGCCCTATGTACTAGGCAGAAGAGCACTGGGGATCTGGGCTTTCCCTGAGAAGCAACATCTCATGGCGCTCGTTCGCGGCAGAGCCTCTTGCCGAAAAGGCAAACGTTGGCTCCTTCTCCCACAGGGAAGGGCCCAGCCCTGAAAGCTGTTGCTGCTCTTCACGGTGCCTTGGCGCCCTATCTACAGGCACAACAGCACTGGGGATCTGGGCTTTCCCAGAGACGCAACATCTCATGGCGCTCGGCCGCGGCAGAGCCTCTTGCCGAAAAGGCAAACGTCCGGCTCCTTCTCCCACAGGGAAGGGCCCAGCCCTGAAACCTGTTGCTGCTCTTCACGGTGCCTTGGCGCCCTATCTACAGGCACAACAGCACTGGGGATCTGGGCATTCCCAGAGACGCAACATCTCATGGCGCTCGGCCGTGGCAGAGCCTCTTGCCAAAAAGGCAAACGTCCGGCTCCTTCTCCCACAGGGAAGGGCCCAGCCCTGAAAGCTGTTGCTGCTCTTCACGGTGCCTTGGCGCCCTATCTACAGGCACAATAGCCCTGGGGATCTGGGCTTTCCCAGAGACGCAACATCTCATGGCGCTCGGCCGCGGCAGAGCCTCTTGCCGAAAAGGCAAACGTCCGGCTCCTTCTCCCACTGGGAAGGGCCCAGCCCTGAAAGCTGTTGCTGCTCTTCACGGTTCCTTGGCACCCTATCTACAGGCACAATAGCCCTGGGGATCTGGGCTTTCCCAGAGAAGCAACATCTCATGGCGCTCGTTCGCGGCAGAGCCTCTTGCCGAAAAGGCAAACGTCCGGCTCCTTCTGCCACAGGGAAACGCCCAGCCCTGAAAGCTGTTGCTGATCTTCACCTAACCTAGGTGCCCTATGTACTAGGCACAAGAGCACTGGGGATCTGGGCTTTGCCAGAGACGCAACATCTCATGGCGCTCGGCTGCGGCAGAGCCTCTTGCCGAAAAGGCAAACGTCCGGCTCCTTCTGCCACAGGGAAGGGCCCAGCCCTGAAAGCTGTTGCTGCTCTTCACGGTGCCTTGGCGCCCAATCTACAGGCACAATAGCCCTGGGCATCTGGGATTTCCCAGAGACGCAACATCTCATGGCGCTCGGCCACGGCAGAGCCTCCTGCCGAAAAGGCAAACGTCCGGCTCCTTCTGCCACTGGGAAGGGCCCAGCCCTGAAAGCTGTTGCTGATCTTCACGGTGCCTTGGCGCCCTATCTACAGGCACAACAGCACTGGGGATCTGGGCTTTCCCAGAGACGCAACATCTCATGGCGCTCGTTCGCGGCAGAGCCTCTTGCCGAAAAGGCAAACGTCCGGCTCCTTCTCCCACAGGGAAGGGCCCAGCCCTGAAAGCTCTTGCTGCTCTTCACCTAACCTTGGTGCCCTATGTACTAGGCACAACAGCACTGGGGATCTGGGCTTTCCCAGAGAAGCAACATCTCATGGCGCTCGGACGCGTCAGAGCCTCTTGCCGAAAAGGCAAACGTCCGGCTCCTTCTGCCACAGGGAAACACCCAGCCCTGAAAGCTGTTGCTGATCTTCACGGTGCCTTGGCGCCCTATCTACAGGCACAACAGCACTGGGGATCTGGGCTTTCCCAGAGACGCAACATCTCATGGCGCTCGTTCACGGCAGAGCCTCTTGCCGAAAAGGCAAACGTCCGGCTCCTTCTCCCACTGGGAAGGGCCCAGCCCTGAAAGCTGTTGCTGCTCTTCACGGTGCCTTGGCACCCTATCTACAGGCACAACAGCACTGGGGATCTGGGCTTTCCCAGAGACGCAACATCTCATGGCGCTCGGCCGCGGCAGAGCCTCTTGCCGAAAAGGCAAACGTCCGGCTCCTTCTCCCACAGGGAAGGGCCCAGCCCTGAAAGCTGTTGCTGATCTTCACCTAACCTTGGTGCCCTATGTACTAGGCACAACAGCACTGGGGATCTGTGCTTTCCCAGAGAAGCAACATCTCATGGCGCTCGGACGCGGCAGAGCCTCTTGCCAAAAAGGCAAACGTCCGGCTCCTTCTGCCACAGGGAAGGGCCCAGCCCTGAAAGCTGTTGCTGCTCTTCACGGTGCCTTGGCGCCCTACCTACAGGCACAACAGCACTGAGGATTTGTGCTTTCCCAGAGACGCAACATCTCATGGCGCTCGGCCGCGGCAGAGCCTCTTGCCGAAAAGGCAAACGTCCGGCTCGTTCTCCCACAGGGAACGGCCCAGCCCTGAAAGCTGTTGCTGCTCTTCACGGTGCCTTGGTGCCCTATGTACTAGGCAGAAGAGCACTGGGGATCTGGGCTTTCCCTGAGAAGCAACATCTCATGGCGCTCGTTCGCGGCAGAGCCTCTTGCCGAAAAGGCAAACGTTGGCTCCTTCTCCCACAGGGAAGGGCCCAGCCCTGAAAGCTGTTGCTGCTCTTCACGGTGCCTTGGCGCCCTATCTACAGGCACAACAGCACTGGGGATCTGGGCTTTCCCAGAGACGCAACATCTCATGGCGCTCGGCCGCGGCAGAGCCTCTTGCCGAAAAGGCAAACGTCCGGCTCCTTCTCCCACAGGGAAGGGCCCAGCCCTGAAACCTGTTGCTGCTCTTCACGGTGCCTTGGCGCCCTATCTACAGGCACAACAGCACTGGGGATCTGGGCATTCCCAGAGACGCAACATCTCATGGCGCTCGGCCGTGGCAGAGCCTCTTGCCGAAAAGGCAAACGTCCGGCTCCTTCTCCCACAGGGAAGGGCCCAGCCCTGAAAGCTGTTGCTGCTCTTCACGGTGCCTTGGCGCCCTATCTACAGGCACAATAGCCCTGGGGATCTGGGCTTTCCCAGAGACGCAACATCTCATGGCGCTCGGCCGCGGCAGAGCCTCTTGCCGAAAAGGCAAACGTCCGGCTCCTTCTCCCACTGGGAAGGGCCCAGCCCTGAAAGCTGTTGCTGCTCTTCACGGTTCCTTGGCACCCTATCTACAGGCACAATAGCCCTGGGGATCTGGGCTTTCCCAGAGAAGCAACATCTCATGGCGCTCGTTCACGGCAGAGCCTCTTGCCGAAAAGGCAAACGTCCGGCTCCTTCTGCCACAGGGAAACGCCCAGCCCTGAAAGCTGTTGCTGATCTTCACCTAACCTAGGTGCCCTATGTACTAGGCACAAGAGCACTGGGGATCTGGGCTTTCCCAGAGACGCAACATCTCATGGCGCTCGGCTGCGGCAGAGCCTCTTGCCGAAAAGGCAAACGTCCGGCTCCTTCTGCCACAGGGAAGGGCCCAGCCCTGAAAGCTGTTGCTGCTCTTCACGGTGCCTTGGCGCCCAATCTACAGGCACAATAGCCCTGGGCATCTGGGATTTCCCAGAGACGCAACATCTCATGGCGCTCGGCCACGGCAGAGCCTCCTGCCGAAAAGGCAAACGTCCGGCTCCTTCTGCCACTGGGAAGGGCCCAGCCCTGAAAGCTGTTGCTGATCTTCACGGTGCCTTGGCGCCCTATCTACAGGCACAACAGCACTGGGGATCTGGGCTTTCCCAGAGACGCAACATCTCATGGCGCTCGTTCGCGGCAGAGCCTCTTGCCGAAAAGGCAAACGTCCGGCTCCTTCTCCCACAGGGAAGGGCCCAGCCCTGAAAGCTCTTGCTGCTCTTCACCTAACCTTGGTGCCCTATGTACTAGGCACAACAGCACTGGGGATCTGTGCTTTCCCAGAGAAGCAACATCTCATGGCGCTCGGACGCGTCAGAGCCTCTTGCCGAAAAGGCAAACGTCCGGCTCCTTCTGCCACAGGGAAACGCCCAGCCCTGAAAGCTGTTGCTGCTCTTCACGGTGCCTTGGCGCCCTATCTACAGGCACAACAGCACTGGGGATCTGGGCTTTCCCAGAGACGAAACATCTCATGGCGCTCGGCCGTGGCAGAGCCTCTTGCCGAAAAGGCAAACGTCCGGCTCCTTCTCCCACTGGGAAGGGTCCAGCCCTGAAAGCTGTTGCTGCTCTTCACGGTGCCTTGGCACCCTATCTACAGGCACAACAGCACTGGGGATGTGGGCTTTCCCAGAGACGCAACATCTCATGGCGCTCGGCCGCGGCAGAGCCTCTTGCCGAAAAGGCAAACGTCCGGCTCCTTCTGCCACAGGGAAGGGCCCAGCCCTGAAAGCTGTTGCTGCTCTTCACGGTGCCTTGGCGCCCTATCTACAGGCACAACAGCACTGGGGATCTGGGCATTCCCAGAGACGCAACATCTCATGGCGCTCGGCCGTGGCAGAGCCTCTTGCGGAAAAGGCAAACGTCCGGCTCCTTCTCCCACTGGGAAGGGCCCAGCCCTGAAAGCTCTTGCTGATCTTCACCTAACCTTGGTGCCCTATGTACTAGGCACAAGAGCACTGGGGATCTGGGCTTTCCCAGAGACGCAACATCTCATGGCGCTCGGCCGTGGCAGAGCCTCTTGCCGAAAAGGCAAACGTCCGGCTCCTTCTGCCATAGGGAAGGGCCCAGCCCTGAAAGCTGTTGCTGCTCTTCACGGTGCCTTGGCGCCCAATCTACAGGCACAATAGCCCTGGGGATCTGGGATTTCCCAGAGACGCAACATCTCATGGCGCTCGGCCACGGCAGAGCCTCCTGCCGAAAAGGCAAACGTCCGGCTCCTTCTGCCACAGGGAAACACCCAGCCCTGAAAGCTGTTGCTGATCTTCACGGTGCCTTGGCGCCCTATCTACAGGCACAACAGCACTGGGGATATGGGCTTTCCCAGAGACGCAACATCTCATGGCGCTCGTTCGCGGCAGAGCCTCTTGCCGAAAAGGCAAACGTCCGGCTCCTTCTGCCACAGGGAAGGGCCCAGCCCTGAAAGCTGTTGCTGCTCTTCACGGTGCCTTGGCGCCCTATCTACAGGCACAACAGCACTGGGGATCTGGGCTTTCCCAGAGAAGCAACATCTCATGGCGCTCAGCCACGGCAGAGCCTCTTGCCGAAAAGGCAAACGTCCGGCTCCTTCTGCCACAGGGAAGGGCCCAGCCCTGAAAGCTATTGCTGCTCTTCACGTTGCCTTGGCGCCCTATCTAGAGGCACAATAGCCCTGGGGATCTGGGCTTTCCCAGAGACGCAACATCTCATGGCGCTCGGCCGCGGCAGAGCCTCTTGCCGAAAAGGCAAACGTCCAGCTCCATCTCCCACAGGGAAGGGCCCAGCCCTGAAAGCTGTTGCTGATCTTCACCTAACCTAGGTGCCCTATGTACTAGGCACAACAGCACTGGGGATCTGGGCTTTCCCAGAGAAGCAACATCTCATGGCGCTCGGCCGCGGCAGAGCCTCTTGCCGAAAAGGCAAACGTCCGGCTCCTTCTGCCACAGGGAAGGGCCCAGCCCTGAAAGCTGTTGCTGCTCTTCACGGTGCCTTGGCGCCCAATCTACAGGCACAATAGCCCTGGGATCTGGGATTTCCCAGAGACGCAACATCTCATGGCGCTCGGCCACGGCAGAGCCTCCTGCCGAAAAGGCAAACGTCCGGCTCCTTCTGCCACAGGGAAACACCCAGCCCTGAAAGCTGTTGCTGATCTTCACGGTGCCTTGGCGCCCTATCTACAGGCACAACAGCACTGGGGATCTGGGCTTTCCCAGAGACGCAACATCTCATGGCGCTCGTTCGCGGCAGAGCCTCTTGCCGAAAAGGCAAACGTCCGGCTCCTTCTGCCACAGGGAAGGACCCAGCCCTGAAAGCTGTTGCTGCTCTTCACGGTGCCTTGGCGCCCTATCTACAGGCACAATAGCCCTGGGGATATGGGCTTTCCCAGAGACGCAACATCTCATGGCGCTCGGCCGCGGCAGAGCCTCTTTCCGAAAAGGCAAACGTCCGGCTCCTTCTCCCACTGGGAAGGGCCCAGCCCTGAAAGCTGTTGCTGCTCTTCACGGTGCCTTGGCACCCTATCTACAGGCACAACAGCACTGGGGATCTGGGCTTTCCCAGAGACGCAACATCTCATGGCGCTCGGCCGCGGCAGAGCCTCTTGCCGAAAAGGCAAACGTCCGGCTCCTTCTCCCACAGGGAAGGGCCCAGCCCTGAAAGCTGTTGCTGATCTTCACCTAACCTTGGTGCCCTATGTACTAGGCACAACAGCACTGGGGATCTGTGCTTTCCCAGAGAAGCAACATCTCATGGCGATCGGACGCGGCAGAGCCTCTTGCCGAAAAGGCAAACGTCCGGCTCCTTCTGCCACAGGGAAGGGCCCAGCCCTGAAAGCTGTTGCTGCTCTTCACGGTGCCTTGGCGCCCTACCTACAGGCACAACAGCACTGAGGATTTGTGCTTTCCCAGAGACACAACATCTCATGGCGCTCGGCCGCGGCAGAGCCTCTTGCCGAAAAGGCAAACGTCCGGCTCCTTCTCCCACAGGGAACGGCCCAGCCCTGAAAGCTGTTGCTGCTCTTCACGGTGCCTTGGTGCCCTATGTACTAGGCAGAAGAGCACTGGGGATCTGGGCTTTCCCTGAGAAGCAATATCTCATGGCGCTCGTTCGCGGCAGAGCCTCTTGCCGAAAAGGCAAACGTTGGCTCCTTCTCCCACAGGGAAGGGCCCAGCCCTGAAAGCTGTTGCTGCTCTTCACGGTGCCTTGGCGCCCTATCTACAGGCACAACAGCACTGGGGATCTGGGCTTTCCCAGAGACGCAACATCTCATGGCGCTCGTCCGCGGCAGAGCCTCTTGCCGAAAAGGCAAACGTCCGGCTCCTTCTCCCACAGGGAAGGGCCCAGCCCTGAAACCTGTTGCTGCTCTTCACGGTGCCTTGGCGCCCTATCTACAGGCACAACAGCACTGGGGATCTGGGCATTCCCAGAGACGCAACATCTCATGGCGCTCGGCCGTGGCAGAGCCTCTTGCCGAAAAGGCAAACGTCCGGCTCCTTCTGCCACAGGGAAGGGCCCAGCCCTGAAAGCTGTTGCTGCTCTTCACGGTGCCTTGGCGCCCTATCTACAGGCACAATAGCCCTGGGGATCTGGGCTTTCCCAGAGACGCAACATCTCATGGCGCTCGGCCGCGGCAGAGCCTCTTGCCGAAAAGGCAAACGTCCGGCTCCTTCTCCCACTGGGAAGGGCCCAGCCCTGAAAGCTGTTGCTGCTCTTCACGGTTCCTTGGCACCCTATCTACAGGCACAATAGCCCTGGGGATCTGGGCTTTCCCAGAGAAGCAACATCTCATGGCGCTCGTTCGCGGCAGAGCCTCTTGCCGAAAAGGCAAACGTCCGGCTCCTTCTCCCACAGTGAAGGGCCCAGCCCTGAAAGCTGTTGCTGATCTTCACCTAACCTAGGTGCCCTATGTACTAGGCACAAGAGCACTGGGGATCTGGGCTTTCCCAGAGACGCAACATCTCATGGCGCTCTGCTGCGGCAGAGCCTCTTGCCGAAAAGGCAAACGTCCGGCTCCTTCTGCCACAGGGAAGGGCCCAGCCCTGAAAGCTGTTGCTGCTCTTCACGGTGCCTTGGCGCCCAATCTACAGGCACAATAGCCCTGGGCATCTGGGATTTCCCAGAGACGCAACATCTCATGGCGCTCGGCCACGGCAGAGCCTCCTGCCGAAAAGGCAAACGTCCGGCTCCTTCTGCCACTGGGAAGGGCCCAGCCCTGAAAGCTGTTGCTGATCTTCACGGTGCCTTGGCGCCCTATCTACAGGCACAACAGCACTGGGGATCTGGGCTTTCCCAGAGACGCAACATCTCATGGCGCTCGTTCGCGGCAGAGCCTCTTGCCGAAAAGGCAAACGTCCGGCTCCTTCTCCCACAGGGAAGGGCCCAGCCCTGAAAGCTCTTGCTGCTCTTCACCTAACCTTGGTGCCCTATGTACTAGGCACAACAGCACTGGGGATCTGTGCTTTCCCAGAGAAGCAACATCTCATGGCGCTCGGACGCGGCAGAGCCTCTTGCCGAAAAGGCAAACGTCCGGCTCCTTCTGCCACAGGGAAACGCCCAGCCCTGAAAGCTGTTGCTGCTCTTCACGGTGCCTTGGCGCCCTATCTACAGGCACAACAGCAGTGGGGATCTGGGCTTTCCCAGAGACGCAACATCTCATGGCGCTCGGCCGTGGCAGAGCCTCTTGCCGAAAAGGCAAACGTCCGGCTCCTTCTCCCACTGGGAAGGGCCCAGCCCTGAAAGCTGTTGCTGCTCTTCACGGTGCCTTGGCACCCTATCTACAGGCACAACAGCACTGGGGATCTGGGCTTTCCCAGAGACGCAACATCTCATGGCGCTCGGCCGCGGCAGAGCCTCTTGCCGAAAAGGCAAACGTCCGGCTCCTTCTGCCACATGGAAACACCCAGCCCTGAAAGCTGTTGCTGCTCTTCACGGTGCCTTGGCGCCCTATCTACAGGCACAACAGCACTGGGGATCTGGGCATTCCCAGAGACGCAACATCTCATGGCGCTCGGCCGTGGCAGAGCCTCTTGCGGAAAAGGCAAACGTCCGGCTCCTTCTCCCACTGGGAAGGGCCCAGCCCTGAAAGCTCTTGCTGATCTTCACCTAACCTTGGTGCCCTATGTACTAGGCACAAGAGCACTGGGGATCTGGGCTTTCCCTGAGAAGCAACATCTCATGACGCTCGGCCGTGGCAGAGCCTCTTGCCGAAAAGGCAAACGTCCGGCTCCTTCTGCCATAGGGAAGGGCCCAGCCCTGAAAGCTGTTGCTGCTCTTCACGGTGCCTTGGCGCCCAATCTACAGGCACAATAGCCCTGGGGATCTGGGATTTCCCAGAGACGCAACATCTCATGGCGCTCGGCCACGGCAGAGCCTCCTGCCGAAAAGGCAAACGTCCGGCTCCTTCTGCCACAGGGAAACACCCAGCCCTGAAAGCTGTTGCTGATCTTCACGGTGCCTTGGCGCCCTATCTACAGGCACAACAGCACTGGGGATCTGGGCTTTCCCAGAGACGCAACATCTCATGGCGCTCGTTCGCGGCAGAGCCTCTTGCCGAAAAGGCAAACGTCCGGCTCCTTCTGCCACAGGGAAGGGCCCAGCCCTGAAAGCTGTTGCTGCTCTTCACGGTGCCTTGGCACCCTATCTACAGGCACAACAGCACTGGGGATCTGGGCTTTCCCAGAGAAGCAACATCTCATGGCGCTCGGCCACGGCAGAGCCTCTTGCCGAAAAGGCAAACGTCCGGCTCCTTCTCCCACTGGGAAGGGCCCAGCCCTGAAACCTGTTGCTGCTCTTCACGGTGCCTTGGCACCCTATCTACAGGCACAACAGCACTGGGGATGTGGGCTTTCCCAGAGACGCAACATCTCATGGCGCTCGGCCGCGGCAGAGCCTCTTGCCGAAAAGGCAAACGTCCGCCTCCTTCTGCCACATGGAAACACCCAGCCCTGAAAGCTGTTGCTGCTCTTCACGGTGCCTTGGCGCCCTATCTACAGGCACAACAGCACTGGGGATCTGGGCATTCCCAGAGACGCAACATCTCATGGCACTCGGCCGTGGCAGAGCCTCTTGCGGAAAAGGCAAACGTCCGGCTCCTTCTCCCACTGGGAAGGGCCCAGCCCTGAAAGCTCTTGCTGATCTTCACCTAACCTTGGTGCCCTATGTACTAGGCACAAGAGCACTGGGGATCTGGGCTTTCCCTGAGAAGCAACATCTCATGGCGCTCGGCCGCGGCAGAGCCTCTTGCCGAAAAGGCAAACGTTGGCTCCTTCTCCCACAGGGAAGGGCCCAGCCCTGAAAGCTGTTGCTGCTCTTCACGGTGCCTTGGTGCCCTATGTACTAGGCACAAGAGCACTGGGGATCTGGGCTTTCCCAGAGACGCAACATCTCATGGCGCTCGTTCGCGGCAGAGCCTCTTGCCGAAAAGGCAAACATCCGGCTCCATCTCCCACTGGGAAGGGCCCAGCCCTGAAAGCTGTTGCTGCTCTTCACGGTGCCTTGGACCCCTATCTACAGGCACAACAGCACTGGGGATCTGGGCTTTCCCAGAGACGCAACATCTCATGGCGCTCGGCCGTGGCAGAGCCTCTTGCCGAAAAGGCAAACGTCCGGCTTCTTCTGCCACAAGGAAGGGCCCAGCCCTGAAAGCTGTTGCTGCTCTTCACGGTGCCTTGGCGCCCTATCTACAGGCACAACAGCAGTGGGGATCTGGGCTTTCCCAGAGACGCAACATCTCATGGCGCTCGGCCGTGGCAGAGCCTCTTGCCGAAAAGGCAAACGTCCGGCTCCTTCTCCCACAGGGAAGGGCCCAGCCCTGAAAGCTGTTGCTGCTCTTCACGGTGCCTTGGTGCCCTATGTACTAGGCACAAGAGCACTGGGGATCTGGGCTTTCCCTGAGAAGCAACATCTCATGGCGCTCGGCCGCGGCAGAGCCTCTTGCCGAAAAGGCAAACGTTGGCTCCTTCTCCCACAGGGAAGGGCCCAGCCCTGAAAGCTGTTGCTGCTCTTCACGGTGCCTTGGCGCCCTATCTACAGGCACAACAGCCCTGGGGATCTGGGCTTTCCCAGAGACGCAACATCTCATGGCGCTCGGCCGCGGCAGAGCCTCTTGCCGAAAAGGCAAACGTCCGCCTCCTTCTGCCACATGGAAACACCCAGCCCTGAAAGCTGTTGCTGCTCTTCACGGTGCCTTGGCGCCCTATCTACAGGCACAACAGCACTGGGGATCTGGGCATTCCCAGAGACGCAACATCTCATGGCACTCGGCCGTGGCAGAGCCTCTTGCGGAAAAGGCAAACGTCCGGCTCCTTCTCCCACTGGGAAGGGCCCAGCCCTGAAAGCTCTTGCTGATCTTCACCTAACCTTGGTGCCCTATGTACTAGGCACAAGAGCACTGGGGATCTGGGCTTTCCCTGAGAAGCAACATCTCATGGCGCTCGGCCGCGGCAGAGCCTCTTGCCGAAAAGGCAAACGTTGGCTCCTTCTCCCACAGGGAAGGGCCCAGCCCTGAAAGCTGTTGCTGCTCTTCACGGTGCCTTGGTGCCCTATGTACTAGGCACAAGAGCACTGGGGATCTGGGCTTTCCCAGAGACGCAACATCTCATGGCGCTCGTTCGCGGCAGAGCCTCTTGCCGAAAAGGCAAACATCCGGCTCCATCTCCCACTGGGAAGGGCCCAGCCCTGAAAGCTGTTGCTGCTCTTCACGGTGCCTTGGACCCCTATCTACAGGCACAACAGCACTGGGGATCTGGGCTTTCCCAGAGACGCAACATCTCATGGCGCTCGGCCGTGGCAGAGCCTCTTGCCGAAAAGGCAAACGTCCGGCTCCTTCTGCCACAAGGAAGGGCCCAGCCCTGAAAGCTGTTGCTGCTCTTCACGGTGCCTTGGCGCCCTATCTACAGGCACAACAGCAGTGGGGATCTGGGCTTTCCCAGAGACGCAACATCTCATGGCGCTCGGCCGTGGCAGAGCCTCTTGCCGAAAAGGCAAACGTCCGGCTCCTTCTCCCACAGGGAAGGGCCCAGCCCTGAAAGCTGTTGCTGCTCTTCACGGTGCCTTGGTGCCCTATGTACTAGGCACAAGAGCACTGGGGATCTGGGCTTTCCCTGAGAAGCAACATCTCATGGCGCTCGGCCGCGGCAGAGCCTCTTGCCGAAAAGGCAAACGTTGGCTCCTTCTCCCACAGGGAAGGGCCCAGCCCTGAAAGCTGTTGCTGCTCTTCACGGTGCCTTGGCGCCCTATCTACAGGCACAACAGCCCTGGGGATCTGGGCTTTCCCAGAGACGCAACATCTCATGGCGCTCGGCCGCGGCAGAGCCTCTTGCCGAAAAGGCAAACATCCGGCTCATTCTCCCACAGGGAAGGGCCCAGCCCTGAAAGCTGTTGCTGCTCTTCACGGTGCCTTGGTGCCCTATGTACTAGGCACAAGAGCACTGGGGATCTGGGCTTTCCCTGAGAAGCAACATCTCATGGCGCTCGGCCGCGGCAGAGCCTCTTGCCGAAAAGGCAAACGTTGGCTCCTTCTCCCACAGGGAAGGGCCCAGCCCTGAAAGCTGTTGCTGCTCTTCACGGTGCCTTGGTGCCCTATGTACTAGGCACAAGAGCACTGGGGATCTGGGCTTTCCCAGAGACGCAACATCTCATGGCGCTCGTTCGCGGCAGAGCCTCTTGCCGAAAAGGCAAACGTCCGGCTCCATCTCCCACTGGGAAGGGCCCAGCCCTGAAAGCTGTTGCTGCTCTTCACGGTGCCTTGGCACCCTATCTACAGGCACAACAGCACTGGGGATCTGGGCTTTCCCAGAGACGCAATATCTCATGGCGCTCGGCCACGGCAGAGCCTCTTGCCGAAAAGGCAAACGTCCGGCTTCTTCTGCCACAAGGAAGGGCCCAGCCCTGAAAGCTGTTGCTGCTCTTCACGGTGCCTTGGCGCCCTATCTACAGGCACAACAGCACTGGGGATCTGGGCTTTCCCAGAGACGCAACATCTCATGGCGCTCGGTCGCGGCAGAGCCTCTTGCCGAAAAGGCAAACGTCCGGCTCATTCTCCCACAGGGAAGGGCCCAGCCCTGAAAGCTATTGCTGCTCTTCACGGTGCCTTGGCGCCCTATATACAGGCACAACAGCAGTGGGGATCTGGGCTTTCCCAGAGACGCAACATCTCATGGCGCTCGGCCGCGGCAGAGCCTCTTGCCGAAAAGGCAAATGTCCAGCTCCTTCTCCCACAGGGAAGGGCCCAGCCCTGAAAGCTGTTGCTGATCTTCACCTAACCTAGGTGCCCTATGTACTAGGCACAACAGCACTGGGGATCTGGGCTTTCCCAGAGAAGCAACATCTCATGGCGCTCGGCCGCGGCAGAGCCTCTTGCCGAAAAGGCAAACGTCCGGCTCCTTCTGCCACAGGGAAGGGCCCAGCCCTGAAAGCTGTTGCTGCTCTTCACGGTGCCTTGGCGCCCTATCTACAGGCACAACAGCACTGGGGATCTGGGCTTTCCCAGAGACGCAACATCTCATGGCGCTCGTTCGCGGCAGAGCCTCTTGCCGAAAAGGCAAACGTCCGGCTCCTTCTGCCACATGGAAACACCCAGCCCTGAAAGCTGTTGCTGCTCTTCACGGTGCCTTGGCGCCCTATCTACAGGCACAACAGCACTGGTGATTTGTGCTTTCCCAGAGACTTAACATCTCATGGCGCTCTGCCGCGGCAGAGCCTCTTGCGGAAAAGGCAAACGTCCAGCTCCTTCTCCCACAGGGAAGGCCTCAGCCCTGAAAGCTGTTGCTGCTCTTCACGGTGCCATGGTGCCCTATCTACAGGCACAACAGCACTGGGGATCTGTGCTTTCCCAGAGACGCAACATCTCATGGCGCTCGGCCACGGCAGAGCCTCTTGCCGAAAAGGCAAACGTCCGGCTCCTTCTGCCACATGGAAACGCCCAGCCCTGAAAGCTGTTGCTGCTCTTCACGGTGCCTTCGCGCCCTATCTACAGGCACAACAGCACTGGGGATTTGTGCTTTCCCAGAGACGCAACATCTCATGGCGCTCGGCCGCGGCAGAGCCTCTTGCCGAAAAGGCAAACGTCCGGCTCCTTCTCCCACAGGGAACGGCCCAGCCCTGAAAGCTGTTGCTGCTCTTCACGGTGCCTTGGTGCCCTATGTACTAAGCACAAGAGCACTGGGGATCTGGGCTTTCCCTGAGAAGCAACATCTCATGGCCCTCGTTCGCGGCAGAGCCTCTTGCCGAAAAGGCAAACGTTGGCTCCTTCTCCCACAGGGAAGGGCCCAGCCCTGAAAGCTGTTGCTGCTCTTCACGGTGCCTTGGCGCCCTATCTACAGGCACAACAGCACTGGGGATCTGGGCTTTCCCAGAGACGCAACATCTCATGGCGCTCGGCCGCGGCAGAGCCTCTTGCCGAAAAGGCAAACGTCCGGCTCTTTCTCCCACAGGGAATGGCCCAGCCCTGAAAGCTGTTGCTGCTCTTCATGGTGCCTTGGCGCCCTATCTACAGGCACAATAGCCCGGGGGATCTGGGCTTTCCCAGAGACGCAACATCTCATGGCGCTCGTTCGCGGCAGAGCCTCTTGCCGAAAAGGCAAACGTCCGACTCCTTCTCCCACAGGGAAGGGCCCAGCCCTGAAAGCTGTTGCTGATCTTCACCTAACCTTGGTGCCCTATGTACTAGGCACAACAGCACTGGGGATCTGTGCTTTCCCAGAGACGCAACATCTCATGGCGCTCGGCCGCGGCAGAGCCTCTTGCCGAAAAGGCAAACGTCCGGCTCCTTCTCCCACAGGGAAGGGCCCAGCCCTGAAAGCTGTTGCTGATCTTCACCTAACCTTCGTGCCCTATGTACTAGGCACAACAGCACTGGGGATCTGTGCTTTCCCAGAGAAGCAACATCTCATGGCGCTCGTTCGCGGCAGAGCCTCTTGCCGAAAAGGCAAACGTCCGGCTCCTTCTCCCACAGGGAACGGCCCAGCCCTGAAAGCTGTTGCTGCTCTTCACGGTGCCTTGGTGCCCTATGTACTAAGCACAAGAGCACTGGGGATCTGGGCTTTCCCTGAGAAGCAACATCTCATGGCCCTCGTTCGCGGCAGAGCCTCTTGCCGAAAAGGCAAACGTTGGCTCCTTCTCCCACAGGGAAGGGCCCAGCCCTGAAAGCTGTTGCTGCTCTTCACGGTGCCTTGGCGCCCTATCTACAGGCACAACAGCACTGGGGATCTGGGCTTTCCCAGAGACGCAACATCTCATGGCGCTCGGCCGCGGCAGAGCCTCTTGCCGAAAAGGCAAACGTCCGGCTCTTTCTCCCACAGGGAATGGCCCAGCCCTGAAAGCTGTTGCTGCTCTTCATGGTGCCTTGGCGCCCTATCTACAGGCACAATAGCCCGGGGGATCTGGGCTTTCCCAGAGACGCAACATCTCATGGCGCTCGTTCGCGGCAGAGCCTCTTGCCGAAAAGGCAAACGTCCGACTCCTTCTCCCACAGGGAAGGGCCCAGCCCTGAAAGCTGTTGCTGATCTTCACCTAACCTTGGTGCCCTATGTACTAGGCACAACAGCACTGGGGATCTGTGCTTTCCCAGAGACGCAACATCTCATGGCGCTCGGCCGCGGCAGAGCCTCTTGCCGAAAAGGCAAACGTCCGGCTCCTTCTGCCACAAGGAAGGGCCCAGCCCTGAAAGCTGTTGCTGCTCTTCATGGTGCCTTGGCGCCCTATCTACAGGCACAACAGCACTGGGGATCTGGGCTTTCCCAGAGACGCAACATCTCATGGCGCTCGGCTGCGGCAGAGCCTCTTGCCGAAAAGGCAAACGTCCGGCTCCTTCTGCCACAGGGAAGGACCCAGCCCTGAAAGCTGTTGCTGCTCTTCACGGTGCCTTGGTGCCCTATCTACAGGCACAACAGCACTGGGGATCTGGGCTTTCCCAGAGACGCAACATCTCATGGCGCTCGGCCGCGGCAGAGCCTCTTGCCGAAAAGGCAAACGTTGGCTCCTTCTCCCACAGGGAAGGGCCCAGCCCTGAAAGGTGTTGCTGCTCTTCACGGTGCCTTGGCGCCCTATCTACAGGCACAACAGCACTGGGGATCTGGGCTTTCCCAGAGACGCAACATCTCATGGCGCTCGGCCGCGGCAGAGCCTCTTGCCGAAAAGGCAAACGTCCGGCTCATTCTCCCACAGGGAACGGCCCAGCCCTGAAAGCTGTTGCTGCTCTTCACGGTGCCTTGGCGCCCTATCTACAGGCACAATAGCCCTGGGGATCTGGGCTTTCCCAGAGACGCAACATCTCATGGCGCTCGTTCGCGGCAGAGCCTCTTGCCGAAAAGGCAAACGTCCGGCTCCTTCTCCCACAGGGAAGGGCCCAGCCCTGAAAGCTGTTGCTGCTCTTCACCTAACCTTGGTGCCCTATGTACTAGGCACAACAGCACTGGGGATCTGTGCTTTCCCAGAGAAGCAACATCTCATGGCGCTCGTTCGCGGCAGAGCCTCTTGCCGAAAAGGCAAACGTCCGGCTCCTTCTGCCACAGGGAAGGGCCCAGCCCTGAAAGCTGTTGCTGCTCTTCACGGTGCCTTGGCGCCCTATCTACAGGCACAACAGCACTGAGGATTTGTGCTTTCCCAGAGACGCAACATCTCATGGCGCTCGGTCGCGGCAGAGCCTCTTGCCGAAAAGTCAAACGTCCGGCTCCTTCTCCCACAGGGAACGGCCCAGCCCTGAAAGCTGTTGCTGCTCTTCACGGTGCCTTGGTGCCCTATGTACTAGGCAGAAGAGCACTGGGGATCTGGGCTTTCCCTGAGAAGCAACATCTCATGGCGCTCGTTCGCGGCAGAGCCTCTTGCCGAAAAGGCAAACGTTGGCTCCTTCTCCCACAGGGAAGGGCCCAGCCCTGAAAGCTGTTGCTGCTCTTCACCTAACCTTGGCGCCCTATCTACAGGCACAACAGCACTGGGGATCTGGGCTTTCCCAGAGACGCAACATCTCATGGCGCTCGGCCGCGGCAGAGCCTCTTGCCGAAAAGGCAAACGTCCGGCTCATTCTCCCACAGGGAATGGCCCAGCCCTGAAAGCTGTTGCTGCTCTTCATGGTGCCTTGGCGCCCTATCTACAGCCACAATAGCCCTGGGGATCTGGGCTTTCCCAGAGACGCAACATCTCATGGCGCTCGTTCGCGGCAGAGCCTCTTGCCGAAAAGGCAAACGTCCGACTCCTTCTCCCACAGGGAAGGGCCCAGCCCTGAAAGCTGTTGCTGATCTTCACCTAACCTTGGTGCCCTATGTACTAGGCACAACAGCACTGGGGATTTGTGCTTTCCCAGAGACGCAACATCTCATGGCGCTCGGCCGCGGCAGAGCCTCTTGCCGAAAAGGCAAACGTCCGGCTCCTTCTGCCACAAGGAAGGGCCCAGCCCTGAAAGCTGTTGCTGCTCTTCACGGTGCCTTGGCGCCCTATCTACAGGCACAACAGCACTGGGGATCTGGGCTTTCCCAGAGACGCAACATCTCATGGCGCTCGGCTGCGGCAGAGCCTCTTGCCGAAAAGGCAAACGTCCGGCTCCTTCTGCCACAGGGAAGGACCCAGCCCTGAAAGCTGTTGCTGCTCTTCACGGTGCCTTGGCGCCCTATCTACAGGCACAATAGCCCTGGGGATATGGGCTTTCCCAGAGACGCAACATCTCATGGCGCTCGGCCGCGGCAGAGCCTCTTGCCGAAAAGGCAAACGTCCGGCTCCTTCTCCCACTGGGAAGGGCCCAGCCCTGAAAGCTGTTGCTGCTCTTCACAGTGCCTTGGCACCCTATCTACAGGCACAACAGCACTGGGGATCTGGGCTTTCCCAGAGACGCAACATCTCATGGCGCTCGGCCGCGGCAGAGCCTCTTGCCGAAAAGGCAAACGTCTGGCTCCTTCTGCCACATGGAAAGACCCAGCCCTGAAAGCTGTTGCTGCTTTTCACGGTGCCTTGGTGCCCTATCTACAGGCACAACAGCACTGGGGATCTGGGCTTTCCCAGAGACGCAACATCTCATGGCGCTCGGCCGTGGCAGAGCCTCTTGCCGAAAAGGCAAACGTCCGGCTCCTTCTCCCACAGGGAAGGCCTCAGCCCTGAAAGCTGTTGCTGCTCTTCACAGTGCCTTGGTGCCCTATCTACAGGCACAACAGCACTGGGGATCTGTGCTTTCCCAGAGACGCAACATCTCATGGCGCTCGGCCGTGGCAGAGCCTCTTGCCGAAAAGGCAAACGTCCGGCTCCTTCTGCCACAGGGAAGGGCCCAGCCCTGAAAGCTCTTGCTGCTCTTCACGGTGCCTTGGCGCCCTATCTACAGGCACAACAGCACTGGGGATCTCGGCTTTCCCAGAGAAGCAACATCTCATGGCGCTCGTTCGCGGCAGAGCCTCTTGCCGAAAAGGCAAACGTCCGGCTCCTTCTCCCACAGGGAAGGGCCCAGCCCTGAATGCTGTTGCTGATCTTCACCTAACCTTGGTGCCCTATGTACTAGGCACAACAGCACTGGGGATTTGTGCTTTCCCAGAGACACAACATCTCATGGCGCTCGGCCGCGGCTGAGCCTCTTGCCGAAAAGGCAAACGTCCGGATCCTTCTGCCACAGGGAAACACCCAGCCCTGAAAGCTGTTGCTGCTCTTCACGGTGCCTTGGCGCCCTATCTACAGGCACAATAGCCCTGGGGATCTGGGCTTTCCCAGAGACGCAACATCTCATGGCGCTCGGCCGCGGCAGAGCCTCTTGCCGAAAAGGCAAACGTCCGGCTCCTTCTCCCACAGGGAAGGGCCCAGCCCTGAAAGCTGTTGCTGCTCTTCACGGTGCCTTGGCACCCTATCTACAGGCACAACAGCAGTGGGGATCTGGGCTTTCCCAGAGACACAACATCTCATGGCGCTCGGCCGCGGCAGAGCCTCTTGCCGAAAAGGCAAACGTCCGACTCCTTCTGCCACAGGGAAGGACCCAGCCCTGAAAGCTGTTGCTGCTCTTCACGGTGCCTTGGCGCCCTATCTACAGGCACAATAGCCCTGGGGATATGGGCTTTCCCAGAGACGCAACATCTCATGGCGCTCGGCCGCGGCAGAGCCTCTTGCCGAAAAGGCAAACGTCCGGCTCCTTCTCCCACTGGGAAGGGCCCAGCCCTGAAAGCTCTTGCTGCTCTTCACAGTGCCTTGGCACCCTATCTACAGGCACAACAGCACTGGGGATCTGGGCTTTCCCAGAGACGCAACATCTCATGGCGCTCGGCCGCGGCAGAGCCTCTTGCCGAAAAGGCAAACGTCCGGCTCCTTCTGCCACATGGAAAGACCCAGCCCTGAAAGCTGTTGCTGCTTTTCACGGTGCCTTGGTGCCCTATCTACAGGCACAACAGCACTGGGGATCTGGGCTTTCCCAGAGACGCAACATCTCATGGCGCTCGGCCGTGGCAGAGCCTCTTGCCGAAAAGGCAAACGTCCGGCTCCTTCTGCCACAGGGAAGGGCCCAGCCCTGAAAGCTCTTGCTGCTCTTCACGGTGCCTTGGCGCCCTATCTACAGGCACAACAGCACTGGGGATCTGGGCTTTCCCAGAGAAGCAACATCTCATGGCGCTCGGCCGCGGCAGAGCCTCTTGCCGAAAAGGCAAACGTCCGGCTCCTTCTCCCACAGGGAAGGGCCCAGCCCTGAATGCTGTTGCTGATCTTCACCTAACCTTGGTGCCCTATGTACTAGGCACAACAGCACTGGGGATTTGTGCTTTCCCAGAGACACAACATCTCATGGCGCTCGGCCGCGGCTGAGCCTCTTGCCGAAAAGGCAAACGTCCGGATCCTTCTGCCACAGGGAAACACCCAGCCCTGAAAGCTGTTGCTGCTCTTCACGGTGCCTTGGCGCCCTATCTACAGGCACAATAGCCCTGGGGATCTGGGCTTTCCCAGAGACGCAACATCTCATGGCGCTCGGCCGCGGCAGAGCCTCTTGCCGAAAAGGCAAACGTCCGGCTCCTTCTCCCACAGGGAAGGGCCCAGCCCTGAAAGCTGTTGCTGCTCTTCACGGTGCCTTGGCACCCTATCTACAGGCACAACAGCAGTGGGGATCTGGGCTTTCCCAGAGACACAACATCTCATGGCGCTCGGCCGCGGCAGAGCCTCTTGCCGAAAAGGCAAACGTCCGACTCCTTCTGCCACAGGGAAACACCCAGCCCTGAAAGCTGTTGCTGCTCTTCACGGTGCCTTGGCGCCCTATCTACAGGCACAACAGCACTGGGGATCTGTGCTTTCCCAGAGACGCAACATCTCATGGCGCTCGTTCGCGGCAGAGCCTCTTGCCGAAAAGGCAAACGTCCGGCTCCTTCTGCCACAGGGAAGGGCCCAGCCCTGAAAGCTGTTGCTGATCTTCACCTAACCTTGGTGCCCTATGTACTAGGCACAACAGCACTGTGGATTTGTGCTTTCCCAGAGACTCAACATCTCATGGCGCTCGTTCGCGGCAGAGCCTCTTGCCGAAAAGGCAAACGTCCGGCTCCTTCTCCCACAGGGAAGGGCCCAGCCCTGAATGCTGTTGCTGATCTTCACCTAACCTTGGTGCCCTATGTACTAGGCACAACAGCACTGGGGATTTGTGCTTTCCCAGAGACACAACATCTCATGGCGCTCGGCCGCGGCTGAGCCTCTTGCCGAAAAGGCAAACGTCCGGCTCCTTCTCCCACAGGGAAGGGCCCAGCCCTGAAAGCTGTTGCTGCTCTTCACGGTGCCTTGGCGCCCTATCTACAGGCACAATAGCCCTGGGGATCTGGGCTTTCCCAGAGACGCAACATCTCATGGCGCTCGGCCGCGGCAGAGCCTCTTGCCGAAAAGGCAAACATCCGGCTCCTTCTGCCACAGGGAAGGGCCCAGCCCTGAAAGCTGTTGCTGCTCTTCACGGTGCCTTGGCACCCTATCTACAGGCACAACAGCAGTGGGGATCTGGGCTTTCCCAGAGACACAACATCTCATGGCGCTCGGCCGCGGCAGAGCCTCTTGCCGAAAAGGCAAACGTCCGGCTCCTTCTGCCACAGGGAAGGGCCCAGCCCTGAAAGCTGTTGCTGCTCTTCACGGTGCCTTGGCGCCCTATCTACAGGCACAACAGCACTGGGGATCTGGGCTCTCCCAGAGACTCAACATCTCATGGCGCTCGGCCGCGGCAGAGCCTCTTGCCGAAAAGGCAAACGTCCGGCTCCTTCTGCCACAGGGAAACGCCCAGCCCTGAAAGCTGTTGCTGCTCTTCACGGTGCCTTGGCGCCCTATCTACAGGCACAACAGCACTGGGGATCTGGGCTTTCCCAGAGACGCAACATCTCATGGCGCTCGGCCGCGGCAGAGCCTCTTGCCGAAAAGGCAAACGTTGGCTCCTTCTCCCACAGGGAAGGGCCCAGCCCTGAAAGCTGTTGCTGCTCTTCACGGTGCCTTGGCGCCCTATCTACAGGCACAATAGCCCTGGGGATCTGGGCTTTCCCAGAGACGCAACATCTCATGGCGCTCGGCCACGGCAGAGCCTCTTGCCGAAAAGGCAAACGTCCGTCTCCTTCTCCCACAGGGAAGGGCCCAGCCCTGAAAGCTGTTGCTGATCTTCACCTAACCTTGGTGCCCTATGTACTAGGCACAACAGCACTGGGGATCTGTGTTTTCCCAGAGAAGCAACATCTCATGGCGCTCGGACGCGGCAGAGCCTCTTGCCGAAAAGGCAAACGTTGGCTCCTTCTCCCACAGGGAAGGGCCCAGCCCTGAAAGCTGTTGCTGCTCTTCACAGTGCCTTGGCGCCCTATCTACAGGCACAACAGCACTGGGGATCTGGGCTTTCCCAGAGACGCAACATCTCATGGCGCTCGGCAGCGGCAGAGCCTCTTGCCGAAAAGGCAAACGTCCGGCTCATTCTCCCACAGGGAATGGCCCAGCCCTGAAAGCTGTTGCTGCTCTTCATGGTGCCTTGGCGCCCTATCTACAGCCACAATAGCCCTGGGGATCTGGGCTTTCCCAGAGACGCAACATCTCATGGCGCTCGTTCGCGGCAGAGCCTCTTGCCGAAAAGGCAAACGTCCGACTCCTTCTCCCACAGGGAAGGGCCCAGCCCTGAAAGCTGTTGCTGATCTTCACCTAACCTTGGTGCCCTATGTACTAGGCACAACAGCACTGGGGATTTGTGCTTTCCCAGAGACGCAACATCTCATGGCGCTCGGCCGCGGCAGAGCCTCTTGCCTAAAAGGCAAACGTCCGGCTCCTTCTGCCACAAGGAAGGGCCCAGCCCTGAAAGCTGTTGCTGCTCTTCACGGTGCCTTGGCGCCCTATCTACAGAACAAGAGCCCTGGGGATCTGGGCTTTCCCAGAGACGCAACATCTCATGGCGCTCGGCTGCGGCAGAGCCTCTTGCCGAAAAGGCAAACGTCCGGCTCCTTCTGCCACAGGGAAGGACCCAGCCCTGAAAGCTGTTGCTGCTCTTCACGGTGCCTTGGCGCCCTATCTACAGGCACAATAGCCCTGGGGATATGGGCTTTCCCAGAGATGCAACATCTCATGGCGCTCGGCCGCGGCAGAGCCTCTTGCCGAAAAGGCAAACGTCCGGCTCCTTCTCCCACTGGGAAGGGCCCAGCCCTGAAAGCTGTTGCTGCTCTTCACAGTGCCTTGGCGCCCTATCTACAGGCACAACAGCACTGGGGATCTGGGCTTTCCCAGAGACGCAACATCTCATGGCGCTCGGCCGCGGCAGAGCCTCTTGCCGAAAAGGCAAACGTCCGGCTCCTTCTGCCACATGGAAAGACCCAGCCCTGAAAGCTGTTGCTGCTTTTCACGGTGCCTTGGTGCCCTATCTACAGGCACAACAGCACTGGGGATCTGGGCTTTCCCAGAGACGCAACATCTCATGGCGCTCGGCCGTGGCAGAGCCTCTTGCCGAAAAGGCAAACGTCCGGCTCCTTCTCCCACAGGGAAGGCCTCAGCCCTGAAAGCTGTTGCTGCTCTTCACAGTGCCTTGGTGCCCTATCTACAGGCACAACAGCACTGGGGATCTGTGCTTTCCCAGAGACGCAACATCTCATGGCGCTCGGCCGTGGCAGAGCCTCTTGCCGAAAAGGCAAACGTCCGGCTCCTTCTCCCACTGGGAAGGGCCCAGCCCTGAAAGCTGTTGCTGATCTTCACCTAACCTTGGTGCCCTATGTACTAGGCACAACAGCACTGGGGATTTGTGCTTTCCCAGAGACACAACATCTCATGGCGCTCGGCCGCGGCTGAGCCTCTTGCCGAAAAGGCAAACGTCCGGCTCCTTCTCCCACAGGGAAGGGCCCAGCCCTGAAAGCTGTTGCTGCTCTTCACGGTGCCTTGGCGCCCTATCTACAGGCACAATAGCCCTGGGGATCTGGGCTTTCCCAGAGACGCAACATCTCATGGCGCTCGGCCGCGGCAGAGCCTCTTGCCGAAAAGGCAAACATCCGGCTCCTTCTGCCACAGGGAAGGGCCCAGCCCTGAAAGCTGTTGCTGCTCTTCACGGTGCCTTGGCGCCCTATCTACAGGCACAACAGCAGTGGGGATCTGGGCTTTCCCAGAGACACAACATCTCATGGCGCTCGGCCGCGGCAGAGCCTCTTGCCGAAAAGGCAAACGTCCGGCTCCTTCTGCCACAGGGAAGGGCCCAGCCCTGAAAGCTGTTGCTGCTCTTCACGGTGCCTTGGCGCCCTATCTACAGGCACAACAGCACTGGGGATCTGGGCTCTCCCAGAGACTCAACATCTCATGGCGCTCGGCCGCGGCAGAGCCTCTTGCCGAAAAGGCAAACGTCCGGCTCCTTCTGCCACAGGGAAACGCCCAGCCCTGAAAGCTGTTGCTGCTCTTCACGGTGCCTTGGCGCCCTATCTACAGGCACAACAGCACTGGGGATCTGGGCTTTCCCAGAGACGCAACATCTCATGGCGCTCGGCCGCGGCAGAGCCTCTTGCCGAAAAGGCAAACGTTGGCTCCTTCTCCCACAGGGAAGGGCCCAGCCCTGAAAGCTGTTGCTGCTCTTCACGGTGCCTTGGCGCCCTATCTACAGGCACAATAGCCCTGGGGATCTGGGCTTTCCCAGAGACGCAACATCTCATGGCGCTCGGCCACGGCAGAGCCTCTTGCCGAAAAGGCAAACGTCCGTCTCCTTCTCCCACAGGGAAGGGCCCAGCCCTGAAAGCTGTTGCTGATCTTCACCTAACCTTGGTGCCCTATGTACTAGGCACAACAGCACTGGGGATCTGTGTTTTCCCAGAGAAGCAACATCTCATGGCGCTCGGACGCGGCAGAGCCTCTTGCCGAAAAGGCAAACGTTGGCTCCTTCTCCCACAGGGAAGGGCCCAGCCCTGAAAGCTGTTGCTGCTCTTCACAGTGCCTTGGCGCCCTATCTACAGGCACAACAGCACTGGGGATCTGGGCTTTCCCAGAGACGCAACATCTCATGGCGCTCGGCAGCGGCAGAGCCTCTTGCCGAAAAGGCAAACGTCCGGCTCATTCTCCCACAGGGAATGGCCCAGCCCTGAAAGCTGTTGCTGCTCTTCATGGTGCCTTGGCGCCCTATCTACAGCCACAATAGCCCTGGGGATCTGGGCTTTCCCAGAGACGCAACATCTCATGGCGCTCGTTCGCGGCAGAGCCTCTTGCCGAAAAGGCAAACGTCCGACTCCTTCTCCCACAGGGAAGGGCCCAGCCCTGAAAGCTGTTGCTGATCTTCACCTAACCTTGGTGCCCTATGTACTAGGCACAACAGCACTGGGGATTTGTGCTTTCCCAGAGACGCAACATCTCATGGCGCTCGGCCGCGGCAGAGCCTCTTGCCGAAAAGGCAAACGTCCGGCTCCTTCTGCCACAAGGAAGGGCCCAGCCCTGAAAGCTGTTGCTGCTCTTCACGGTGCCTTGGCGCCCTATCTACAGAACAAGAGCCCTGGGGATCTGGGCTTTCCCAGAGACGCAACATCTCATGGCGCTCGGCTGCGGCAGAGCCTCTTGCCGAAAAGGCAAACGTCCGGCTCCTTCTGCCACAGGGAAGGACCCAGCCCTGAAAGCTGTTGCTGCTCTTCACGGTGCCTTGGCGCCCTATCTACAGGCACAATAGCCCTGGGGATATGGGCTTTCCCAGAGATGCAACATCTCATGGCGCTCGGCCGCGGCAGAGCCTCTTGCCGAAAAGGCAAACGTCCGGCTCCTTCTCCCACTGGGAAGGGCCCAGCCCTGAAAGCTGTTGCTGCTCTTCACAGTGCCTTGGCGCCCTATCTACAGGCACAACAGCACTGGGGATCTGGGCTTTCCCAGAGACGCAACATCTCATGGCGCTCGGCCGCGGCAGAGCCTCTTGCCGAAAAGGCAAACGTCCGGCTCCTTCTGCCACATGGAAAGACCCAGCCCTGAAAGCTGTTGCTGCTTTTCACGGTGCCTTGGTGCCCTATCTACAGGCACAACAGCACTGGGGATCTGGGCTTTCCCAGAGACGCAACATCTCATGGCGCTCGGCCGTGGCAGAGCCTCTTGCCGAAAAGGCAAACGTCCGGCTCCTTCTCCCACAGGGAAGGCCTCAGCCCTGAAAGCTGTTGCTGCTCTTCACAGTGCCTTGGTGCCCTATCTACAGGCACAACAGCACTGGGGATCTGTGCTTTCCCAGAGACGCAACATCTCATGGCGCTCGGCCGTGGCAGAGCCTCTTGCCGAAAAGGCAAACGTCCGGCTCCTTCTCCCACTGGGAAGGGCCCAGCCCTGAAAGCTGTTGCTGATCTTCACCTAACCTTGGTGCCCTATGTACTAGGCACAACAGCACTGGGGATTTGTGCTTTCCCAGAGACACAACATCTCATGGCGCTCGGCCGCGGCTGAGCCTCTTGCCGAAAAGGCAAACGTCCGGCTCCTTCTCCCACAGGGAAGGGCCCAGCCCTGAAAGCTGTTGCTGCTCTTCACGGTGCCTTGGCGCCCTATCTACAGGCACAATAGCCCTGGGGATCTGGGCTTTCCCAGAGACGCAACATCTCATGGCGCTCGGCCGCGGCAGAGCCTCTTGCCGAAAAGGCAAACATCCGGCTCCTTCTGCCACAGGGAAGGGCCCAGCCCTGAAAGCTGTTGCTGCTCTTCACGGTGCCTTGGCGCCCTATCTACAGGCACAACAGCAGTGGGGATCTGGGCTTTCCCAGAGACACAACATCTCATGGCGCTCGGCCGCGGCAGAGCCTCTTGCCGAAAAGGCAAACGTCCGGCTCCTTCTGCCACAGGGAAGGGCCCAGCCCTGAAAGCTGTTGCTGCTCTTCACGGTGCCTTGGCGCCCTATCTACAGGCACAACAGCACTGGGGATCTGGGCTCTCCCAGAGACTCAACATCTCATGGCGCTCGGCCGCGGCAGAGCCTCTTGCCGAAAAGGCAAACGTCCGGCTCCTTCTGCCACAGGGAAACGCCCAGCCCTGAAAGCTGTTGCTGCTCTTCACGGTGCCTTGGCGCCCTATCTACAGGCACAACAGCACTGGGGATCTGGGCTTTCCCAGAGACGCAACATCTCATGGCGCTCGGCCGCGGCAGAGCCTCTTGCCGAAAAGGCAAACGTTGGCTCCTTCTCCCACAGGGAAGGGCCCAGCCCTGAAAGCTGTTGCTGCTCTTCACGGTGCCTTGGCGCCCTATCTACAGGCACAACAGCACTGGGGATCTGGGCTTTCCCAGAGACGCAACATCTCATGGCGCTCGGCCGCGGCAGAGCCTCTTGCCGAAAAGGCAAACGTCCGGCTCCTTCTCCCACAGGGAAGGGCCCAGCCCTGAAAGCTGTTGCTGCTCTTCACGGTGCCTTGGCGCCCTATCTACAGGCACAATAGCCCTGGGGATCTGGGCTTTTCCAGAGACGCAACATCTCATGGCGCTCGTTCGCGGCAGAGCCTCTTGCCGAAAAGGCAAACGTCCGGCTCCTTCTGCCACAAGGAAGGGCCCAGCCCTGAAAGCTGTTGCTGCTCTTCACGGTGCCTTGGCGCCCTATCTACAGGCACAACAGCAGTGGGGATCTGGGCTTTCCCAGAGACGCAACATCTCATGGCGCTCGGCCGCGGCAGAGCCTCTTGCCGAAAAGGCAAACGTCCGGCTCCTTCTGCCACAGGGAAGGACCCAGCCCTGAAAGCTGTTGCTGATCTTCACGGTGCCTTGGCGCCCTATCTACAGGCACAATAGCCCTGGGGATATGGTCTTTCCCAGAGACGCAACATCTCATGGCGCTCGGCCGCGGCAGAGCCTCTTGCCGAAAAGGCAAACGTCCGGCTCCTTCTGCCACAGGGAAACACCCAGCCCTGAAAGCTGTTGCTGCTCTTCACGGTGCCTTGGCGCCCTATCTACAGGCACAATAGCCCTGGGGATCTGGGCTTTCCCAGAGACGCAACATCTCATGGCGCTTGGCCACGGCAGAGCCTCTTGCCGAAAAGGCAAACGTCCGGCTCCTTCTCCCACAGGGAAGGGCCCAGCCCTGAAAGCTGTTGCTGATCTTCACCTAACCTTGGTGCCCTATGTACTAGGCACAACAGCACTGGGGATTTGTGCTTTCCCAGAGACACAACATCTCATGGCGCTCGGCCGCGGCTGAGCCTCTTGCCGAAAAGGCAAACGTCCGGATCCTTCTGCCACAGGGAAACACCCAGCCCTGAAAGCTGTTGCTGCTCTTCACGGTGCCTTGGCGCCCTATCTACAGGCACAATAGCCCTGGGGATCTGGGCTTTCCCAGAGACGCAACATCTCATGGCGCTCGGCCGCGGCAGAGCCTCTTGCCGAAAAGGCAAACGTCCGGCTCCTTCTCCCACAGGGAAGGGCCCAGTCCTGAAAGCTGTTGCTGCTCTTCACGGTGCCTTGGCACCCTATCTACAGGCACAACAGCAGTGGGGATCTGGGCTTTCCCAGAGACACAACATCTCATGGCGCTCGGCCGCGGCAGAGCCTCTTGCCGAAAAGGCAAACGTCCGACTCCTTCTGCCACAGGGAAGGACCCAGCCCTGAAAGCTGTTGCTGCTCTTCACGGTGCCTTGGCGCCCTATCTACAGGCACAATAGCCCTGGGGATATGGGCTTTCCCAGAGACGCAACATCTCATGGCGCTCGGCCGCGGCAGAGCCTCTTGCCGAAAAGGCAAACGTCCGGCTCCTTCTCCCACTGGGAAGGGCCCAGCCCTGAAAGCTGTTGCTGCTCTTCACAGTGCCTTGGCACCCTATCTACAGGCACAACAGCACTGGGGATCTGGGCTTTCCCAGAGACGCAACATCTCATGGCGCTCGGCCGCGGCAGAGCCTCTTGCCGAAAAGGCAAACGTCCGGCTCCTTCTGCCACATGGAAAGACCCAGCCCTGAAAGCTGTTGCTGCTTTTCACGGTGCCTTGGTGCCCTATCTACAGGCACAACAGCACTGGGGATCTGGGCTTTCCCAGAGACGCAACATCTCATGGCGCTCGGCCGTGGCAGAGCCTCTTGCCGAAAAGGCAAACGTCCGGCTCCTTCTCCCACAGGGAAGGCCTCAGCCCTGAAAGCTGTTGCTGCTCTTCACAGTGCCTTGGTGCCCTATGTACAGGCACAACAGCACTGGGGATCTGTGCTTTCCCAGAGACGCAACATCTCATGGCGCTCGGCCGTGGCAGAGCCTCTTGCCGAAAAGGCAAACGTCCGGCTCCTTCTGCCACAGGGAAGGGCCCAGCCCTGAAAGCTCTTGCTGCTCTTCACGGTGCCTTGGCGCCCTATCTACAGGCACAACAGCACTGGGGATCTGGGCTTTCCCAGAGAAGCAACATCTCATGGCGCTCGTTCGCGGCAGAGCCTCTTGCCGAAAATGCAAACGTCCGGCTCCTTCTCCCACAGGGAAGGGCCCAGCCCTGAATGCTGTTGCTGATCTTCACCTAACCTTGGTGCCCTATGTACTAGGCACAACAGCACTGGGGATTTGTGCTTTCCCAGAGACACAACATCTCATGGCGCTCGGCCGCGGCTGAGCCTCTTGCCGAAAAGGCAAACGTCCGGCTCCTTCTCCCACAGGGAAGGGCCCAGCCCTGAAAGCTGTTGCTGCTCTTCACGGTGCCTTGGCGCCCTATCTACAGGCACAATAGCCCTGGGGATCTGGGCTTTCCCAGAGACGCAACATCTCATGGCGCTCGGCCGCGGCAGAGCCTCTTGCCGAAAAGGCAAACATCCGGCTCCTTCTGCCACAGGGAAGGGCCCAGCCCTGAAAGCTGTTGCTGCTCTTCACGGTGCCTTGGCGCCCTATCTACAGGCACAACAGCAGTGGGGATCTGGGCTTTCCCAGAGACACAACATCTCATGGCGCTCGGCCGCGGCAGAGCCTCTTGCCGAAAAGGCAAACGTCCGGCTCCTTCTGCCACAGGGAAGGGCCCAGCCCTGAAAGCTGTTGCTGCTCTTCACGGTGCCTTGGCGCCCTATCTACAGGCACAACAGCACTGGGGATCTGGGCTCTCCCAGAGACTCAACATCTCATGGCGCTCGGCCGCGGCAGAGCCTCTTGCCGAAAAGGCAAACGTCCGGCTCCTTCTGCCACAGGGAAACGCCCAGCCCTGAAAGCTGTTGCTGCTCTTCACGGTGCCTTGGCGCCCTATCTACAGGCACAACAGCACTGGGGATCTGGGCTTTCCCAGAGACGCAACATCTCATGGCGCTCGGCCGCGGCAGAGCCTCTTGCCGAAAAGGCAAACGTTGGCTCCTTCTCCCACAGGGAAGGGCCCAGCCCTGAAAGCTGTTGCTGCTCTTCACGGTGCCTTGGCGCCCTATCTACAGGCACAACAGCACTGGGGATCTGGGCTTTCCCAGAGACGCAACATCTCATGGCGCTCGGCCGCGGCAGAGCCTCTTGCCGAAAAGGCAAACGTCCGGCTCCTTCTCCCACAGGGAAGGGCCCAGCCCTGAAAGCTGTTGCTGCTCTTCACGGTGCCTTGGCGCCCTATCTACAGGCACAATAGCCCTGGGGATCTGGGCTTTTCCAGAGACGCAACATCTCATGGCGCTCGTTCGCGGCAGAGCCTCTTGCCGAAAAGGCAAACGTCCGGCTCCTTCTGCCACAAGGAAGGGCCCAGCCCTGAAAGCTGTTGCTGCTCTTCACGGTGCCTTGGCGCCCTATCTACAGGCACAACAGCAGTGGGGATCTGGGCTTTCCCAGAGACGCAACATCTCATGGCGCTCGGCCGCGGCAGAGCCTCTTGCCGAAAAGGCAAACGTCCGGCTCCTTCTGCCACAGGGAAGGACCCAGCCCTGAAAGCTGTTGCTGATCTTCACGGTGCCTTGGCGCCCTATCTACAGGCACAATAGCCCTGGGGATATGGTCTTTCCCAGAGACGCAACATCTCATGGCGCTCGGCCGCGGCAGAGCCTCTTGCCGAAAAGGCAAACGTCCGGCTCCTTCTGCCACAGGGAAACACCCAGCCCTGAAAGCTGTTGCTGCTCTTCACGGTGCCTTGGCGCCCTATCTACAGGCACAATAGCCCTGGGGATCTGGGCTTTCCCAGAGACGCAACATCTCATGGCGCTTGGCCACGGCAGAGCCTCTTGCCGAAAAGGCAAACGTCCGGCTCCTTCTCCCACAGGGAAGGGCCCAGCCCTGAAAGCTGTTGCTGATCTTCACCTAACCTTGGTGCCCTATGTACTAGGCACAACAGCACTGGGGATTTGTGCTTTCCCAGAGACACAACATCTCATGGCGCTCGGCCGCGGCTGAGCCTCTTGCCGAAAAGGCAAACGTCCGGATCCTTCTGCCACAGGGAAACACCCAGCCCTGAAAGCTGTTGCTGCTCTTCACGGTGCCTTGGCGCCCTATCTACAGGCACAATAGCCCTGGGGATCTGGGCTTTCCCAGAGACGCAACATCTCATGGCGCTCGGCCGCGGCAGAGCCTCTTGCCGAAAAGGCAAACGTCCGGCTCCTTCTCCCACAGGGAAGGGCCCAGTCCTGAAAGCTGTTGCTGCTCTTCACGGTGCCTTGGCACCCTATCTACAGGCACAACAGCAGTGGGGATCTGGGCTTTCCCAGAGACACAACATCTCATGGCGCTCGGCCGCGGCAGAGCCTCTTGCCGAAAAGGCAAACGTCCGACTCCTTCTGCCACAGGGAAGGACCCAGCCCTGAAAGCTGTTGCTGCTCTTCACGGTGCCTTGGCGCCCTATCTACAGGCACAATAGCCCTGGGGATATGGGCTTTCCCAGAGACGCAACATCTCATGGCGCTCGGCCGCGGCAGAGCCTCTTGCCGAAAAGGCAAACGTCCGGCTCCTTCTCCCACTGGGAAGGGCCCAGCCCTGAAAGCTGTTGCTGCTCTTCACAGTGCCTTGGCACCCTATCTACAGGCACAACAGCACTGGGGATCTGGGCTTTCCCAGAGACGCAACATCTCATGGCGCTCGGCCGCGGCAGAGCCTCTTGCCGAAAAGGCAAACGTCCGGCTCCTTCTGCCACATGGAAAGACCCAGCCCTGAAAGCTGTTGCTGCTTTTCACGGTGCCTTGGTGCCCTATCTACAGGCACAACAGCACTGGGGATCTGGGCTTTCCCAGAGACGCAACATCTCATGGCGCTCGGCCGTGGCAGAGCCTCTTGCCGAAAAGGCAAACGTCCGGCTCCTTCTCCCACAGGGAAGGCCTCAGCCCTGAAAGCTGTTGCTGCTCTTCACAGTGCCTTGGTGCCCTATGTACAGGCACAACAGCACTGGGGATCTGTGCTTTCCCAGAGACGCAACATCTCATGGCGCTCGGCCGTGGCAGAGCCTCTTGCCGAAAAGGCAAACGTCCGGCTCCTTCTGCCACAGGGAAGGGCCCAGCCCTGAAAGCTCTTGCTGCTCTTCACGGTGCCTTGGCGCCCTATCTACAGGCACAACAGCACTGGGGATCTGGGCTTTCCCAGAGAAGCAACATCTCATGGCGCTCGTTCGCGGCAGAGCCTCTTGCCGAAAATGCAAACGTCCGGCTCCTTCTCCCACAGGGAAGGGCCCAGCCCTGAATGCTGTTGCTGATCTTCACCTAACCTTGGTGCCCTATGTACTAGGCACAACAGCACTGGGGATTTGTGCTTTCCCAGAGACACAACATCTCATGGCGCTCGGCCGCGGCTGAGCCTCTTGCCGAAAAGGCAAACGTCCGGCTCCTTCTGCCACAGGGAAACACCCAGCCCTGAAAGCTGTTGCTGCTCTTCACGGTGCCTTGGCGCCCTATCTACAGGCACAATAGCCCTGGGGATCTGGGCTTTCCCAGAGACGCAACATCTCATGGCGCTCGGCCGCGGCAGAGCCTCTTGCCGAAAAGGCAAACGTCCGGCTCCTTCTCCCACAGGGAAGGGCCCAGCCCTGAAAGCTGTTGCTGCTCTTCACGGTGCCTTGGCACCCTATCTACAGGCACAACAGCAGTGGGGATCTGGGCTTTCCCAGAGACACAACATCTCATGGCGCTCGGCCGCGGCAGAGCCTCTTGCCGAAAAGGCAAACGTCCGACTCCTTCTGCCACAGGGAAACACCCAGCCCTGAAAGCTGTTGCTGCTCTTCACGGTGCCTTGGCGCCCTATCTACAGGCACAACAGCACTGGGGATCTGTGCTTTCCCAGAGACGCAACATCTCATGGCGCTCGTTCGCGGCAGAGCCTCTTGGCGAAAAGGCAAACGTCCGGCTCCTTCTGCCACAGGGAAGGGCCCAGCCCTGAAAGCTGTTGCTGATCTTCACCTAACCTTGGTGCCCTATGTACTAGGCACAACAGCACTGTGGATTTGTGCTTTCCCAGAGACTCAACATCTCATGGCGCTCGTTCGCGGCAGAGCCTCTTGCCGAAAAGGCAAACGTCCGGCTCCTTCTCCCACAGGGAAGGGCCCAGCCCTGAATGCTGTTGCTGATCTTCACCTAACCTTGGTGCCCTATGTACTAGGCACAACAGCACTGGGGATTTGTGCTTTCCCAGAGACACAACATCTCATGGCGCTCGGCCGCGGCTGAGCCTCTTGCCGAAAAGGCAAACGTCCGGCTCCTTCTCCCACAGGGAAGGGCCCAGCCCTGAAAGCTGTTGCTGCTCTTCACGGTGCCTTGGCGCCCTATCTACAGGCACAATAGCCCTGGGGATCTGGGCTTTCCCAGAGACGCAACATCTCATGGCGCTCGGCCGCGGCAGAGCCTCTTGCCGAAAAGGCAAACATCCGGCTCCTTCTGCCACAGGGAAGGGCCCAGCCCTGAAAGCTGTTGCTGCTCTTCACGGTGCCTTGGCACCCTATCTACAGGCACAACAGCAGTGGGGATCTGGGCTTTCCCAGAGACACAACATCTCATGGCGCTCGGACGCGGCAGAGCCTCTTGCCGAAAAGGCAAACGTTGGCTCCTTCTCCCACAGGGAAGGGCCCAGCCCTGAAAGCTGTTGCTGCTCTTCACAGTGCCTTGGCGCCCTATCTACAGGCACAACAGCACTGGGGATCTGGGCTTTCCCAGAGACGCAACATCTCATGGCGCTCGGCAGCGGCAGAGCCTCTTGCCGAAAAGGCAAACGTCCGGCTCATTCTCCCACAGGGAATGGCCCAGCCCTGAAAGCTGTTGCTGCTCTTCATGGTGCCTTGGCGCCCTATCTACAGGCACAATAGCCCTGGGGATCTGGGCTTTCCCAGAGACGCAACATCTCATGGCGCTCGTTCGCGGCAGAGCCTCTTGCCGAAAAGGCAAACGTCCGACTCCTTCTCCCACAGGGAAGGGCCCAGCCCTGAAAGCTGTTGCTGATCTTCACCTAACCTTGGTGCCCTATGTACTAGGCACAACAGCACTGGGGATTTGTGCTTTCCCAGAGACGCAACATCTCATGGCGCTCGGCCGCGGCAGAGCCTCTTGCCGAAAAGGCAAACGTCCGGCTCCTTCTGCCACAAGGAAGGGCCCAGCCCTGAAAGCTGTTGCTGCTCTTCACGGTGCCTTGGCGCCCTATCTACAGAACAAGAGCCCTGGGGATCTGGGCTTTCCCAGAGACGCAACATCTCATGGCGCTCGGCTGCGGCAGAGCCTCTTGCCGAAAAGGCAAACGTCCGGCTCCTTCTGCCACAGGGAAGGACCCAGCCCTGAAAGCTGTTGCTGCTCTTCACGGTGCCTTGGCGCCCTATCTACAGGCACAATAGCCCTGGGGATATGGGCTTTCCCAGAGATGCAACATCTCATGGCGCTCGGCCGCGGCAGAGCCTCTTGCCGAAAAGGCAAACGTCCGGCTCCTTCTCCCACTGGGAAGGGCCCAGCCCTGAAAGCTGTTGCTGCTCTTCACAGTGCCTTGGCGCCCTATCTACAGGCACAACAGCACTGGGGATCTGGGCTTTCCCAGAGACGCAACATCTCATGGCGCTCGGCCGCGACAGAGCCTCTTGCCGAAAAGGCAAACGTCCGGCTCCTTCTGCCACATGGAAAGACCCAGCCCTGAAAGCTGTTGCTGCTTTTCACGGTGCCTTGGTGCCCTATCTACAGGCACAACAGCACTGGGGATCTGGGCTTTCCCAGAGACGCAACATCTCATGGCGCTCGGCCGTGGCAGAGCCTCTTGCCGAAAAGGCAAACGTCCGGCTCCTTCTCCCACAGGGAAGGCCTCAGCCCTGAAAGCTGTTGCTGCTCTTCACAGTGCCTTGGTGCCCTATCTACAGGCACAACAGCACTGGGGATCTGTGCTTTCCCAGAGACGCAACATCTCATGGCGCTCGGCCGTGGCAGAGCCTCTTGCCGAAAAGGCAAACGTCCGGCTCCTTCTCCCACAGGGAAGGGCCCAGCCCTGAAAGCTGTTGCTGCTCTTCACGGTGCCTTGGCGCCCTATCTACAGGCACAACAGCACTGGGGATCTGGGCTTTCCCAGAGAAGCAACATCTCATGGCGCTCGTTCGCGGCAGAGCCTCTTGCCGAAAAGGCAAACGTCCGGCTCCTTCTCCCACAGGGAAGGGCCCAGCCCTGAATGCTGTTGCTGATCTTCACCTAACCTTGGTGCCCTATGTACTAGGCACAACAGCACTGGGGATTTGTGCTTTCCCAGAGACACAACATCTCATGGCGCTCGGCCGCGGCTGAGCCTCTTGCCGAAAAGGCAAACGTCCGGCTCCTTCTCCCACAGGGAAGGGCCCAGCCCTGAAAGCTGTTGCTGCTCTTCACGGTGCCTTGGCGCCCTATCTACAGGCACAATAGCCCTGGGGATCTGGGCTTTCCCAGAGACGCAACATCTCATGGCGCTCGGCCGCGGCAGAGCCTCTTGCCGAAAAGGCAAACATCCGGCTCCTTCTGCCACAGGGAAGGGCCCAGCCCTGAAAGCTGTTGCTGCTCTTCACGGTGCCTTGGCACCCTATCTACAGGCACAACAGCAGTGGGGATCTGGGCTTTCCCAGAGACACAACATCTCATGGCGCTCGGCCGCGGCAGAGCCTCTTGCCGAAAAGGCAAACGTCCGGCTCCTTCTGCCACAGGGAAACACCCAGCCCTGAAAGCTGTTGCTGCTCTTCACGGTGCCTTGGCGCCCTATCTACAGGCACAACAGCAGTGGGGATCTGGGCTCTCCCAGAGACTCAACATCTCATGGCGCTCGGCCGCGGCAGAGCCTCTTGCCGAAAAGGCAAACGTCCGGCTCCTTCTGCCACAGGGAAACGCCCAGCCCTGAAAGCTGTTGCTGCTCTTCACGGTGCCTTGGCGCCCTATCTACAGGCACAACAGCACTGGGGATCTGGGCTTTCCCAGAGACGCAACATCTCATGGCGCTCGGCCGCGGCAGAGCCTCTTGCCGAAAAGGCAAACGTTGGCTCCTTCTCCCACAGGGAAGGGCCCAGCCCTGAAAGCTGTTGCTGCTCTTCACGGTGCCTTGGCGCCCTATCTACAGGCACAACAGCACTGGGGATCTGGGCTTTCCCAGAGACGCAACATCTCATGGCGCTCGGCCGCGGCAGAGCCTCTTGCCGAAAAGGCAAACGTCCGGCTCCTTCTCCCACAGGGAAGGGCCCAGCCCTGAAAGCTGTTGCTGCTCTTCACGGTGCCTTGGCGCCCTATCTACAGGCACAATAGCCCTGGGGATCTGGGCTTTTCCAGAGACGCAACATCTCATGGCGCTCGTTCGCGGCAGAGCCTCTTGCCGAAAAGGCAAACGTCCGGCTCCTTCTGCCACAGGGATGGCACCACCCCTGAAAGCTGTTGCTGCTCTTCACGGTGCCTTGGCGCCGTATCTACAGGCACAACAGCACTGGGGATCTGGGCTTTCCCAGAGACGCAACATCTCATGGCGCTCGTTCGCGGCAGAGCCTCTTCCCGAAAAGGCAAACGTCCGGCTCCTTCTGCCAAAGGGATGGGAGCACCCCTGAAAGCTCTTGCTGCTCTTCACGGTGCATTGACGCCGTATCTACAGGCACAACAGCACTGGGGATCTGGGCTTTCCCAGAGACGCAACATCTCATGGCGCTCGTTCGCGGCAGAGCCTCTTGCCGAAAAGGCAAACGTCCGGCTCCTTCTCCACAGGGAAGGGCCCAGCCCTGAAAGCTGTTGCTGATCTTCACCTAACCTTGGTGCCCTATGTACTAGGCACAACAGCACTGGGGATTTGTGCTTTCCCAGAGACGCAACATCTCATGGCGCTCGGCCGCAGCAGAGCCTCTTGCCGAAAAGGCAAACGTCCGGCTCCTTCTGCCACATGGAAACACCCAGCCCTGAAAGCTGTTGCTGCTCTTCACGGTGCCTTGGCGCCCTATCTACAGGCACAACAGCACTGGGGATCTGGGCTTTCCCAGAGACTCAACATCTCATGGCGCTCGGCCGCGGCAGAGCCTCTTGCCGAAAAGGCAAACGTCCGGCACCTTCTCCCACAGGGAAGGCCTCAGCCCTGAAAGCTGTTGCTGCTCTTCACGGTGCCTTGGCGCCCTATCTACAGGCACAACAGCACTGGTGATTTGTGCTTTCCCAGAGACTCAACATCTCATGGCGATCGGCCGCGGCAGAGCCTCTTGCCGAAAAGGCAAACTTCCGGCACCTTCTCCCACAGGGAAGGCCTCAGCCCTGAAAGCTGTTGCTGCTCTTCACGGTGCCTTGGTGCCCTATCTACAGGCACAACAGCACTGGGGATCTGGGATTTCCCAGAGACGCAACATCTCATGGCGCTCGGCCACAGCAGAGCCTCTTGCCGAAAAGGCAAACGTCCGGCTCCTTCTCCCACAGGGAAGGGCCCAGCCCTGAAAGCTGTTGCTGCTCTTCACGGTGCATTGGCGACCTATCTACAGGCACAACAGCACTGGGGATTTGTGCTTTCCCAGAGACTCAACATCTCATGGAGCTCGGCCGCGGCAGAGCCTCTTGCCGAAAAGGCAAACGTCCGGCTCCTTCTCCCACAGGGAAACGCCCAGCCCTGAAAGCTGTTGTTGCTCTTCACGGTGCCTTGGCGCCCTATCTACAGGCACAACAGCACTGGGGATTTGTGCTTTCCCAGAGACGCAACATCTCATGGCGCTCGGCCGCGGCAGAGCCTCTTGCCGAAAAGGCAAACGTCCGGCTCCTTCTCCCACAGGGAAGGGCCCAGCCCTGAAAGCTGTTGCTGCTATTCATGGTGCCTTGGTGCCCTATCTACAGGCACAACAGCACTGGGGATCTGTGCTTTCCCAGAGACGCAACATCTCATGGCGCTCGTTCGTGGCAGAGCCTTTTGCCGAAAAGGCAAACGTCCGGCTCCTTCTCCCACAGGGAAGGCCTCAGCCCTGAAAGCTGTTGCTGCTCTTCACGGTGCCTTGGTGCCCTATCTACAGGCACAACAGCACTGGGGATCTGTGCTTTCCCAGAGACGCAACATCTCATGGCGCTCGGCCGTGGCAGAGCCTCTTGCCGAAAAGGCAAACGTCCGGCTCCTTCTGCCACAGGGAAGGGCCCAGCCCTGAAAGCTGTTGCTGATCTTCACGGTGCCTTGGCGCCCTATCTACAGGCACAACAGCACTGGGGATCTGGGCTTTCCCAGAGAAGCAACATCTCATGGCGCTCGTTCGCGGCATGGCCTCTTGCCGAAAAGGCAAACGTCCGGCTTCTTCTCCCACAGGGAAGGGCCCAGCCCTGAAAGCTCTTGCTGCTCTTCACGGTGCCTTGGCGCCCTATCTACAGGCACAACAGCACTGTGGGTCTGGGCTTTCCCAGAGACGCAACATCTCATGGCGCTCGTTCGCGGCAGAGCCTCTTGCCGAAAAGGCAAACGTCC